>NC_059173.1:30640104-30792604 GCF_019923935.1 Bubalus bubalis | reverse complement strand
ACCTGGATGAAAGAAGGAAGGCCTAATTGCAGTAGCATAATTGAAGGAATATTAATCTTAAACATTAATCAGTTCAGAAGCAAAGATAGACCTCAAAAGTGTCATTGAATATTTAGAGTAAAAAAAAAAAAGGTAAGCAGAGTTGAAAAGTCATAGCATTTGAATATCTCTTTATTTTTCTATTCACAACGTTTCTCAACTGATTTTCAGCCCTCTTGGAAAGATGACCGTGAATAACCCTTTTATTATCCTAATACAGGAGGTTTGAAATGGAATCTTGAAAACTTTCTTTTCAGATTCATGAGACTTTGGGACTTTTTGCTTGTTACTCTGAGGAATTAAAAAAAAAAATAACCTTTTTCTTAGAAAAAGCAAGTATAAATCAGTTCATCACAAGCAGACATAATGTAAACTCAGATTTGCTTGAAATGCTGCCCTAGGGCTGAGGCCTGCTGTATATGTATGTGAAAGCACTGTATTTGGTGAAAATCAAGGATCAGGAGTAAATCAAGCATGGAGTAGGCTTATTTCCCTGAAATTTAGAATATATATAACCCAGAGAGGTGCTCAGGCACTCATTGCATCTCTCCACTCTCCCCTGTGAATAAGGGGCTGTGAGACAACCCCACAGGCCAGGTCAGCCCAACTCTTCCCCAAAAGGAATTTCACTCCAAATTTAGAAAAATTTCTTTACTAAATAATATATCTATTATATAACAATGCATCTAAACCACTCTTAAAATGATTTCTATTTCAAAACCATTCTCCTTCCTGAGATTATAGAATTAAAACTTCATTACCTAATGAATCAGACTTCCTTGCTGTCATGAAAGTATATCCATGATGGTGAAAGCTCCATCAGAATCCCATTTAGGGAGATTTTAGCTTCATGATCACAGTGACTGGCACAGTATCTTGCATATAAAGGTTCATAATGTATGCTAACAGAATATTCTGGAATTGGTTACAAAGAATAAGAGTGTCTTTGCTTTATTTGAACCTTTGTCTACTGTAGAAGGCATTTATATTGTTTTACTTTATAGAACACTATAAAGTATTCTCTGACAAATTGGAAGATGTAAAAGTATTTGTCTTTGATTGCATATCATTAAATATTATTAAATCTTATTAAACGTCAAGATCTTTTTTGTCATGTGAATTCCCACAAAAAGAAATGATACTGGAAGCAAAGAGAACCATGCAGCTCCTCCCTCCCTGCTCAAGTACAAAGACCCCTCCATGTTCCCTGCCTCTTGTTTGTAGAAAAGCTGACGTCTCTCAGGCCTCCCTGAGTCACAAAAGAGCAGCCTCGAGCAGTTAATGATCAAGACAATAAAATGTCACAGTCTCAGTGTCTGATGCACATTCCTGAGGTTTTTTTTTTAACAGATACTACAGCTGCCACCAGAGGGGTAAAGCTAACTGCATGATGACTAGACTGCAGCTATGACATAAGCTGCACCATCTTGAGCCACATTGAGTCTATGCCTAATACAATTCCAAGAACTGATCTCCAGAGAAAGAGATTAACATTTTGCTTATAATAACTCTATCTTTGTGGGCATAAAAATGAGTGTAGCTTGTTCTGCTTGTATAGGTAGGTGGACAGCTAACACTGTCAGTAAGGAGATGCTATAGAATCATGTTGATGTCTTCCTCACTGAGAAAACAATGCTCTAAGTCAGCAGGAAGCAGATAGAGATGATGGACCTTCACTGCAATCCCATAGAAATGGAATGATGTCTGACAATGGGGAATTGGAAGCAACTCTTTAGCCCTTTCCCTGTTTACTCATTTCTGTCCCCGCCTAACCTTAAAAACCTAATTATAAAAAATTAGATCCCTAGGCAATTGAAACTAACTCCTAATTTGGGCTCTCCTGAATGCACACCATGAAATGCCTGACCTGTTGATTCTTCTCCTAGATAAAAAGAGGTAAGAATTCAGCAGTTAACGAATGACTAGCTCTCCACACACAACTGTTGCTTTAGCAAACCTGCAGGCAGATCACCTGGGCAAGATAACATCTGAACAGAGAGTCAGCCAGCCTGCAGCCACAGAGGAAAATGCAGAACCCACTCTCCTGCCTCCGCCACTCCCTGAGATTCTCCCTCCGTTTTTCCCTTGACTACCATGACTGACCAGAATCTTGGGAGCTGGTCTCAGGACATGAATCCATCTTCTCCCTAGATTGCTGGCTTTTCTGATTAAAGCAATTTTCTTCCTACTGACACTTGCCTCTTGAGTTATTGGAGTAGCAAGCAGCTGAACCTGAGTTTAGTAGTAGTATCAAAATGCTTTGAAACAAAATCATAGGCTGATAGAGTTCAAAATGAAATTACACAATTAGTTTATAAAGCCATCCATTCATTAAACATGCCAATTATTCCAAATCTGAATTATCAATTTTGGATTGCTAAATATTACATAAAATGCTTCATAAACATTATACTATTCAGAGAAAATGCAAAAGTTAGCAATGAAGTTAAAAGGAAAAATACAAATTAAACTCAAGATAATTTCTCTTTAAAAACTAAATTTTTTAACAGGACATTTAAATAGCATGAATCAAGTCAAAGATCATATTCACTGAGTGTGGTGAAATTTACTGTTTCATTCATAAGTGGTTTCTAGTTAAAGATATTTCTCAATGTATGGATAGAATATTCTTTTGAAAGATTAAAGGATTGTAATGTGCAATCTAGGGGGGAAATGCACACAGCTATATAGAGTTTTGATCAAGTTATTCCATCCCTGTCTTTGTGGTCCTGCCTCCCTTGAAAGATGTTCTGACATGTTAACCTAGCATACAAAATACAAGGCTCTATTAAGTCAGTCACTTTTTATGATCAGGTTTTACATGTATTATAACATATTTTTTAATTGAGCAGTAGTTCATGATGTAATTTTGGATTAATAAAATCTACAAATAATCTAAGATCTTAAAATACACATTGCTTCTTTGCATAAATGTGAAAACAATTTTTTTTCATAGATCAGAAGATATATATTTCACATTTTCTCACAGTGTATTAATTCATTTGTCTCCCAAGTGTTAGTTTACTGTTTACTTCCTTAACAAATGAATGAAATATATTTATAACCATGTCTTTTCAAGAGTATTTGTTTGAATAGGTTTGGTTAAAGGTGTGCAAGCAATTCATGAACACTACAATTCTGTTATGTTGAAAAATATTATTCATTAGGACAAAGAACTTATTAATTTGAACTTTCTAGTTGCCTTCAGAAAAAGACTAGAAAAAAATATCTAACTAAATTTTTTGCTTAGAGACAGTTTTGGATCTGTGCATAGCTTCTATTGACAATATCAGAAAAGTTGTTAGTCTGAACTAAATAGCTAAACAGGTGATGCCTTGAAATCCTGTTCTTCTTGAAAACTACAGCAATCAAAAAAGTAACCATCAAGAAAACCATCAATCCAAAGGCAAAGTGAAATTCTCCCTTAGGCTTTCCATCCTTTAACCTGAATGACAATTCATCATCATCATTATTTTTTAGTGCCAAGACAATTTAAGTGACAATGTTTAATTTAGCTTAATTTATAAGTTCAATGGTCTTATACACTGAAAAAGATACAGTTCCAACCTCTTGACCACTCATTTCTTAGAATATATTTACAAGTAGACTAAAAAGAAAAAAAAAAATCCTATGTGGTCAACTAAGGTAATACATATACATAGTACTTCCTATTTAAATTCCATATTTCAGCAATTCATGTTACAGACATTATTCTACATCAAAAGCATCTGTAAAATTTAGGCAACAGTCAAAAAATACAAGTCAAATACTGATCAGGTTGATTCAATCAGCCTCTTCATGTTGTTCAAAAATGAACAACAGGCCATGAGGACCACCCACCCTTGTAAGCAGTGTTTAAATATGAGCACGTAGAAGATGGGACACAAGAAAATGATACAGACTTTTTATGTAAAATACCTACTTTCCTACCATTCATAATACTAATCAGAGTTCTAGTCTGGGGAGAAGAGAATGATGCAGTGAAGGAGGAAAGTAGGCTGGAAAGATGGTTTCCAATCTCCATTTCCAAGATGGCCCTAGGTAAAAGTGCTAAGTCTTTATCAGGGATCGTGACAATCCCCTTTCCCATCCCTCTGCAAATTTAAGTGTCAATCACTACTAAGCCAAAGAATACAGTACTTTCTAAGTTTACATATTAAATCAAGTAAGCTACTCTTTTAGGAAGTATGATAAAGTGAAATGAATTCTTTTAGGATGGTATCTGCCATCACATTTTGATGAAGAGATAAGTGATGCCTTGTTCAGAGGAGATAAATCACAGCTTGGTCAGGAAACTGACCCTGATTACCCTGTGTTTCTTAAGGAGTCAAGGCTCTTTGCACATGGCTATTCAAATCCCTTTTCATGGTCTGATGTTAGTAATAGGATATCAATTTGACTAATATTTCAAAGAAGATAATTTTAATATTTACTTAGAAAACATGACCATTGTCTAGTACTGCTGGGGAAAAGTTCTATATAAACACAATTGATATAACTATATCTAAGAAAAAGACAGCTTCCTTTTCTGGTGATAGAAGCCAACAGTCATTTTAATTTAGTTTAATTTCCTCTTCATATACATTAATACAGGCATTAACTCTTCTATCAGTTAAATAAGCCTTTTTCCTGTTAGGAAAAAGTGACTTTTTAAAGGAAATGGTTATTATCCTTATGAAACATACACATTTATTTGAGAATTAGTAGAAAATACAGACACTGCCTTGCAAACATTCTTCACTGCTTAGTCTATTAACTCTGACACAGTTCACTTTCCAAAAAACAAAAACAAAAAACCTTATTTACCCACTAATTTCTAATAAAATATTGAATACCTTCTCAAAATGTCAGCAGAACATTTTTTGCTAGCATGGGAGTTCTAAATGATTTCCAAATATGAATGATGCCCAAAGGTTCTGAACAGAGACTCCTGAATGGCAGGGTGAGTTTACAGAATTGTTAAATGCCCAGATCAGTCCTGGGTGTTCTTTGGAAAGAATGATGCTAAAGCTGAAACTCCAGTACTTTGGCCACCTCATGCAGAGTTGACTCATTGGAAAAGACTCTGATGCTGGGAGGGATTGGGGGCAGGAGGAGAAGGGGACGACAGGGGATGAGATGGCTGGATGGCATCACCGACTCAATGGACATGAGTCTAGGTGAACTCCGGGAGTTGGTGATGGACAGGGAGGCCTGGCGTGCTGTGATTCATGGGGTCGCAAAGATTCGGACACGACTGAGCGACTGAACTGAACTGCAATGCTCCACATTACGATAATCTCTCAATCTCACTTTCACTTCAAAGTAAATAGAGATACTTTTCATGAAAATCCTCTTTTCTTTCTAGAAAGATTACAATGTCTGAGGAAGCATAACAAATATTAAGCATAAAAAACCTTGACCTAGAGCCTTCTGAATGTAAATATTAGAGAGTCACCATGCAAATTAATTACCTATATTTTCTAGTCCATTTGGTTGACAGTCTATAAAAAATGTATATTTGAGACGAAAGAACTGCCTTTTCTTTTAGGATTTCAGTGTTTTGGCTGATCTAACTTTCCTGTGGAACTCATAGCAGGGCCCACTTTTCCATTCTAGATGTCATCAGGAATTCACACTGTCCCTGGCAACCACTATTTTTATCAGGCAAAATATATATATCTGTAAGTCTCATTATCCTCTGCCATTTACCAGTCTGCAATCCCTGAATAAACTAGTCTATGTTTGAGTTATAGTCACTTATTTGAGATCAAAACTTTTAAAATCTACTAGCATACCCTGGAATTTTAATTTTCTCTACTAGGTTTCCTCCTGAGTAGAATGCAACTGCTGTTCATTTATTTTCCAGATATAATTTCCAACATAAACAAAATATAGTCAGATTGAATCAAGAAAATCTTAATATTTCGAACTGAATGTCTCTTGTCACTTTCTGTGTTGTGTATCATTAGAAGTCTTCATATCTCAATATGTCTCAGGTGAAGCTAAAATAATACAGACTTGGAAAACTTCATCTTTCAATAGCTTGCTTTACTATGTACAATAAGGACTGACCAGGTGGCACTAGTGGTAAAGAATCTGCCTGCCAATGCAGGAAATGGAGATCCGGGTTCAATCCCTGGGTCAGGAAGATCCCCTGGAGGAGGACATGGCATCCCACTCCAGTATTCTTGTCCACAGAATCCCATAGACAAAGAAGACCGGTGTGCAATCCATAGGGCTGCATACAGTCTGACACAACTGAAGTGACTTAGCATACGTACATGTGCAATAAATGTGAATGGTGTGTTAACATAAAAGATTATAAAATTATTTTTGTGTAGCTGTTACAAAACAAATCTAAGAGAAAGACATGTAGCCTTCGTACACATTCCTGAAGAAAACTTAAGTCATTAAGGGTTATTGATACTAAGTATAAAATAAATGGGCTTCCCCAGTGACTCAGTGGTAAAGAATTCGCCTACAATGCAGAAGACGCAGGAGATGCAGGTTTGATCCCTGGGTCGGGAAGATCCCCTAGAGAAAGGGATGGCTACCCACGCCAGTATTTTTGCCTGAAGAATTCCTGGACAAAGGAGCCTGGTGGGCTATAGTCTATTCGGTTGCAAAGAGTCAGATAGGACTGCCAGACTAACACTTTCACTAAACAAGGCATCATTTATACAAGGCAGGAAACACACACAAAATAGTTCATTTCAGCAAGAATGTCATTAAGAGACTCTTTTAGGAGGGTTATTTTCAAAGTTCTAAGGGAGGTCATATTTTAAACAATGAAGCAGAAAGTGGCTGGAGTAGGAAAATGGGCTCTAAGGAAATAAACCTAAAAATTTGTCACTTGAAGGAAATGAACAGAGAAATTGAAGATAAAGAAAAGCAGTGTTTCAAGAGGGACTCTACAACATTTCAGAACATCTAAACATAGATTGAAGGTCAAGGAGAAATAGCCTTGTGGAAATAAAAAGACTAAAGATATTATTGCGTGAATGCTAAGTCATTTCAGTAGTGTCTGACTCTTTGTGACCCTAAGGACTGTAGCCCACCAGGTTTCTTTGTCCATGGGATTCTCCACGCAAGAATACTGGAGTGGGTGGCCATTCCTCCTCTGGAGGATCTTTGAGACCCAGGTATTGAACCCACATCTCTTGAGTCTCCTGTATAGGCAAGTGGGTTCTTTACCACTAGGGCCACCTGGGAAGCTCCAAAGACATTATTAAGGTATAAATTTTAGAGCAATTTCTTTCATAGTTAGAAAGACATGTTTTCAAAGACCCAGATTAGCTTTGCAGGTGAAGGTACAATTATTCCTCTGACTGGTGGAATAAAAACATGAAGAATATATTACATTGGTAAATAAAAGATCTAAAACTCCCTTTATGCCTTTTTCCATCACTGAAAGTAGCTTTGTTTTAATGTGTTTCCCCCAATAAAGATCAATTCCAGTAATGAAAATCTTGAAGTAGAACTTTATTTCCTCAACATACTAGACTAGTATTTGATTTAGGTTATTTATAAGACAGTAACCAAAATCACCGCAGATGGTGATTGCAGCCATGAAATTAAAAGACACTTACTCCTTGGAAGCAAAGTTATGACCAACCTAGATAGCATATTCAAAAGCAGAGAAATTACTTTGGCAACAAAGGTCCGTCTAGTCAAGGCTATGGTTTTTCCAGTGGTTATGTATGGATGTGAGAGTTGGACTGTGAAGAAAGCTGAGCACCAAAGAATTGATGCTTTTGAACTGTGGTGTTGGAGAAGACTCTTGAGAGTCCCTTGGACTGCAAGGAGATCCAACTAGTCCATTCTAAAGGAGATAGGTCCTGGGTGTTCTATGGAAGGAGTGATGTTAAAGCTGAAACTCTAGTACTTTAGCCACCTCATGCGAAGAGTTGACTCATTAACTCTGATGCTGGGAGGGATTGGGGGCAGGAGGAAAAGGGGACGACAGAGGTTGAGATGGCTGGATGGCATCACCAACTCGATGGACGTGAGTCTGGGTGAACTCCGGGAGTTGGTGATGGACAGGGAGGCCTGGAGTGCTGCAATTCATGGGGTTGCAAAGAGTCAGACACGACTAAGCGACTGAACCGAACTGAACTGAAAATACCATAAATCCAACTGAAAATACATAAATCCATAAAGACATAAATCCAACTTTTCCTCAACTCATGGATTTTAATTGGTAACCATAATGTCACATTTTGGTTGGTATACTCCCACAGTAACACCGACTTTGGTAGGTATACTCCATATCAAGGAAATATGGTATTTTTATTTCCATATGTAGATTCATTTTGAGGCTATGAGCTTAGAACATGCTGCAGAACATAAATATTAATACAAACAATGTAATACTGGCAACTATTTGCAGAGCAGGAGTAGAGACACACACACACAGGGAACACACTTGTGGACACAGACGGGTAGAGAGGGTGGAGTGAATTGAGATACACTACCATGCATAAAATAGATAGCGAGGATGGGAAGCTGCTGTACAACACGGGAAGCTCAAGCTGGTGCTCTGTGACAACCTAGAGGAGTGGGATGGGGTAGGGATTGCGAGGAAGGCTCCAGAGGGAGGGCATATATGTATACTTATGGCTGATTCATATTGTATGTGGAAGCCAACACAACATTGTAAAGCGATTACCTTCCAATTAAAAGAAAAAAAATAGTTAATACTGAACAAACAAAAGTGCTTTGACATTTGACTCTAATAGTTTGGATACTACTTTTTTACATTATTTGCCAAAAATGATAGAAACACCAAAATGAAAAGAAAAAAGGAAAACATACAAAGTGTTCGGTATGTTTGATAAAACCTCCAGACATTGTTTTCATCTTCTAAAATCACTTTGCTAATGAAAATTTATCTTATATGGATAAAATAAAAAATTCTTTATTTTTAAAGTTTTCCATAAAATTTAAAAAGAAGCTCATTATTTTCCATGATGGAAAAAAACTACAGCTGAAGAAATGGTCCCTGGACAATAAATGGAAATAAAAATTACCAAGTTGTGTCATACCATAAATATTTTCAGATAGTTTAATTCCAGTCACTTAGCACTTCTTATTCATCCTTTAGCTAAAAAAAATGAAGTTTTGTTATACAATCAAAAACCAAGCCATTTACTTCATGTAAAAAAAAAAGGGGGGGGAACCTTTGAATGAAGTAAATACATTTTCTTAGACACTCCTTTGTTCATTTAGTTTTATGAAAATCTGATGCTTAACACTATAACTTCTTGGATTTAAAATAAAATAAAAATTATATACAGATTGTCGATTCTATGAAGTTATGGGTCAGGTCACTGGGAAATATTTTTAGAATTCTTAAAGTCTGAAGTAATTATAAACATTTTACCTGCAGTCTCACAGTATGTTTTTCTCTTTTGTATTAAAATGAAATAATCACCTATTTATAAATGATTGCAGTTAATAAAATATTTCACAGAAGTATGGTTTGACCTGTTTGACTTTGTGAGGATTTCCTATATGATTAATATCTCATTTTAAATAAAACAAATTAATTCACCAATAATATTAACAAGATTCATATTAAACTAGCAATTTCTCAGTTTCTTTGAAATGGTATTTATGAAAGAATATAACTAGAGGGATTTTTAACAGCTTAAATTTTTCAAAGGATTAACACTAGAATGGACCTTAAAAATCACTTACTATATTCCAAGCCATTTATTTGACTCAGAAAAGATTAACTAACTTATCTAAATTAGCATGCTTTGTCAGCCCATAGGAGAACCAAAAATAGAATCTGGATACCCAAATCTCCAATGCATGTATATACACTCTAAATCAGAAAAATACTCAAGCATAGTATTTAGATAAGCAATGTTCTGTTAAAAAAAAACAAATCACTTAACAATATTATAAAATTTAGAGAAAATCAGTTAACTATTTGAGTATAATTTAATAAAATGCAAACTGAGGCTTAAATAAATTGGATTTATGGAAGCATTTTAATCAACCAAAAGCAAAGCTAAGTTATGCCTCAGTGTTCTCATTGGCATTTTGAAGTGAACTGAAGTGAAGAGAAAGTTGCTCAATTTTGTCCAACTCTTTGCGATCCCATGGACTATAGTGCATCAGGCTCCTCTGTCCATGGAATCCTCCAGGCAAGAATACTGGAGTGGGTTGCCATTCCCTTCTCCAGCGGATCTTCCCAACCCAGTAATCAAACTGGGGTCTTTCAAAGGTGAAAAATATATAGTCAGATTAATGCATATCCTGTATTATTGACAAACTCATAACCTTCTAATAATTTTCTACTTGGAAAACAATGTCTTTAAATTTTAAAATGTAATTGGTATTTCCATATATTTTCATTCCCTTACAAATAGTAAATTATGTCATTAATGAATTGTCTAACTAATGTGCACATGTGCAAAGTCACTTCAGTGGCCCAGACTCTTTGTGATTCTTTGGACTGTAGCTCAGCAGGCTCCTCTGTCCGTAGGATTCTCTAGGCAAGAAGACTGGAGTGGTTGCTATACCCTACTCCAGGGGATCTTCCTGAACCAGGGACTGAACACACATCTCTCATGTCTCTTGCATTGGCAGGTGCATTCTTTACCGCTGAGCCACCAGGGAAGCCTGTCTTACTTATACAGCTTATTTATTACCCATATATGCATCCAGGCATGTAATGTCAATTGATAAAGCAAGAGAAACAGCAAGTGATCCCTTAGAGTCATATCTTTTATTTTTTAATAGGGTTACTTATTGACCCATCTAAGGTCTATCGTGAACAGAGAACATCTTGAGTGTCATCAATGTATTTGATAAAATAGCTCATATTATTCATGTGGATTAGATGGAGAGCTATGGTTATCAGAATTAGATGGGTATAATTAAACTAGCTTCCCAGGTGGCACTAGTGGTAAAGAACCTGCCTACCAAAGGAGGAGGCATAAGAGATGAGGTTCGATACCTGGGTTGGGAAGATCCTCTGGAGAAGGGTATGGCAACCCACTCCAGTATTCTTGCCTGGAGAATCCCATAGACAGAGAAGCCTGGCAGGCTACAGTCTGTAACATTGCAAAGGGTTGGACATGAGTGAAGTGACTTAGCATAATTAAAATATCAGTGACTGGAAAAGGTCAGTTTTCATTCCAATCCCAAAGAAAGGCAAGGCCAAAGACTGATCAAAGTGAAAAGTGAACGTGAAGTCGCTCAGTCGTGTCCGACTCTTTGCGACCTCGTGGACTGTAGCCTACCAGGCTCCTCTGTCTATGGGATTTTCCAGGCAATAGTACTGGAGTGGATTGCCATTTCCTTCTCCAGGGGATCTTCCAAACCCAGGGATTGAACCCAGGTCTCCCGCATTGTAGACAGACACTTTGGGAAGTTCTACTGCACAATTGCACTCATCTCACACGCTAGTAAAGTAATGCTCAAAATTCTCCAAGCCAGGCTTCAGCAATACATGAACCATGAACTTCCAGATGTTCAAGCTGGTTTTAGAAAAGGCAGAGGAACCAGAGATCAAATTGCCAACATCCGCTGGACCATGGAAAAAGCAGGAGAGTTCCAGAAAAACATCTATTTCTGCTTTATTGACTATGCCAAAGCCTTTGACTGTGTGGATCACAATAAACTGTGGAAAATTCTGAAAGAGATGGGAATACCAGACCACCTGACCTGCCTCTTGAAAAACCTATAGGCAGGTCAGGAAGCAACAGTTAGAACTGGACATGGAAAAACAGACTGGTTCCAAATAGGAAAAGGAGTACGTCAAGGCTGTATATTGTCACCCTGCTTATTTAACTTCTATGCAGAGTACATCATGAGAAACGCTGGGCTGGAAGAAGCACAAGCTGGAATCAAGATTGCCAGGAGAAATAACAATAACCTCAGATATGTAGATGACATCACCCTTATGGCAGAAAGTGAAGAGGAACTAAAAATCCTCTTGATGAAAGTGAAAGTGGAGAGTGAAAAAGTTGGCTCAAAGCTCAACATTCAGAAAATGAAGGTCATGGCATCTGGTCCCATCACTTCATGGGAAATAGATGGGGAAACAGGGGAAATAGATGGGGAAACAGTGGAAACAGCGTCAGACTTCATTTTTCTGGGCTCCAAAATCACTGCAGATGGTGACTGCAGCCATGAAATTAAAAGACACTTAACTCCTTGGAAGGAAAGTTATGACCAACCTAGATAGCATATTCAAAAGCAGAGACATTACTTTGCCAACAAAGGTCCGTCTAGTCAAGGCTATGGTTTTACCAGTGGTCATATATGGATGTGAGAGTTGGACTGTGAAGAAGGCTGAGTGCCGAAGAACTGATGCTTTTAAACTGTGGTGTTGGAGAAGACTCTTGAGAGTCCCTTGGACTGCAAGGAGATCCAACCAGTCCATTCTAAAGGAGATCAGTCCTGGGTATTCTTTGGAAGGAATGATGCTAAAGCTGAAACTCCAGTACTTTGGCCACCTCATGCGAAGAGCTGACTCATTGGAAAAGAGTCTGATGCTGGGAGGGATTGGGGGCAGGAGGAGAAGGGGACGACAGAGGATGAGATGGCTGGATGGCATCACTGACTCGATGGACGTGAGTTTGAGTGAAATCTGGGAGTTGGTGATGGACAGGCCTGGCGTTCTGCTATTCATGGGGTCGCAAAGAGTCGGACACGACTGACCGACTGAACTGAACTGAACTGAACATCTAAAGAGTACTGGTTATTATGCAAATCCTGAGTCGAAGGGAAACTTTTGTTATACCACTGATTTCATACATTTCCCACTGTGTTTAGTATTTTAGTCAATTTGGATGAATATATGTTACAAATATTTCAAAGTTTCAGATATTTATATAACAGATAGCAGAATCAATATTTCAACTTTATAAGCCTAGGCAAATAAGCCAAAAACCAAACTAAAATGTAACAGGGATGAAAGCAAAATCTGGCACATGGTTTCAATCAACCACATTTTCATAGAATGGAAACTTTCCACAATTCACCCAGGTTTAAATCATCCAGGTTTTCAGTAAACAACAATTTAAGGGGAAGCTATAAATATGATTCAGTTACCTCAAAATCTAACAGGCTTGAAGGTTTAAATGGAATAAAGTCTAGGTAACAGAGTTGTAACTTACAGTCTGAGAGCCAAGAAAGGTGGGTGAAACTGGAGCCTATTATACAGAGTGAAGTAAGCCAGAAAGAAAAACGCCAATACAGTATACTAACGCATATATATGGAATTTAGAAAGATGGCAACAACAACCTTGTATGCGAGACAGGAAAAAAGACACAGATGTATAGAACAGTCTTTTGGACTGTGTGGGAGAGGGAGGTGGGGGATGATTTGGGAGAATGGCATTAAAACACATATAATATCATATAAGAAACGAATCGCCAGTCCAGGTTCGATGCAGGATACAGGAAGCTTGGGGCTGGTGCGCTGGGATGACCCAGAGGGATGGTATGGGGAGGGAAGTGGGAGGGGGATTCAGGATGGGAAACGTGTACACCCGTGGCGGATGCATGTTGATGTATGGCAAAACCAATACAATATTGTAAAGTTAAAAAAAAAAAAAAGGAAACAACAAAAAAAAAAGGAAATGTGAGTGAGTGAAACAGACAGGAATGGGTAATAGAGAATGGAGTATTTGCAGTAAGTAGAGAATCTACTCCCTATCTAAAAGCATTCTTTTTTTTTTCCTTTTTTAAAAAATATGTAAAACCTACATTTAAAAGATCAAGATGTAAGATGAAGGTTTGAAAACATAATTCTTCTGCTAGCTGATGCTTATTATCATGTATCTGATTTATTTGTATTATGAAAATTAATAAATTACTAAAGTCAGAATGGGGACCAATGCATGAAAATACTTAGGAGGCAGGTTTTCCTTTCAAAGATGTTTCTAAAAACAATGAAAATTGCAAGAAAGTGGAATTGAATGTTAGATAAGTGGCAAGTCAACATTCACAAGCTGTACTCAAGAAGGGTTTTTATGGTTAACTCTTTATAAATGTTATATTATTTCAAATAAGAACAGAATGTATAACCTAAGCCCTGTAGTTAAAGACAAGAATGCTGATGCCATCTGAGTTCACCATGTAACAGACATAACTTTTTCTGCAATGTGGGATTTGATCCTAAAACACCTTGATTGAACTTCTTTATTCAATCTCAACAACAAAAATAGAACATTTTAAGTGTGGATTTTTTAAAGCAATTGAAAGATGTATGCAATTATGAGCAATTTTTTGCTGTTGGCTAACTAATCTAATCGAAAAGGGTTTGCAATTCTTTTTTGTTGTAAACGAACACATTTTTAGGGGTGCACAGTTGTTTTGAAAAATACCACTAGACTATTTACACTGTGCCTTATAACAAGTTTTTACTTTAGCAAATATTCCTATATGTCCCACTGCTAGGTTTCAGAGTGTTGTTTCAACACTCTGAGGTTATAAAAGGAAAATAAAGAAGCCCCAATACAAAGACTAAATTTCTTCTAATAATCTTATTTAAGGAAATTTGATTTTCTGGGGGACATTTAATGTGGGTAGTATTTTATAATATAGTTTGTACAGTTAACCTTTGGACAACTCAGGAGGATACACTCACTGATTTTAATTTGTAAATGAGCAAAAAGTTTTGGAAATTGAAGGAAGTAACATAAAGGATATGGTAGCAAAAGTTACAGAGCATGCACAAAAATACATTTCACATACACAAGAAAGGTTGGGTCTCTTAGCTTATCAGTATGAATTTCTCTAGTAAGTCAAAGATACAGTATTTTCTATCTTGCTTAGCCTCGAATATCACACTACTAACCCAACTTGGAAAAAATGAATTGAAAGTCGCTCAGTTGTGTCTGACTCTTTGCAACCCCATGGCCTATACAGTTCACAGAATTTTCCAGGCCAGAATACTGGAGTGGGTAGACTTTCCCTTCTCCAGGCAGTCTTCCCAACCCTGGAATCAAACCCAGGTCTCCCACATTGCAGGAGGATTTTTTTACCAGCTGAGCCACAAAAAGCTTATTGTATTTACACTATTATAAATTAATCAGATAAAAAAGATCAGTTATTTCATCATTGGGCTTCTCTGGTGGTTCAGATGGTAAAGAATCTATCTGCAATGAGGGAGACCAGAGTTCAATCCCTGGGTTGGGAAGATCCCCTGGAGAAGGGAATGGCAATCCATTCCAATGGTCTTGCCTGGAGAATTTCATGGACATAGGAGCCTGGGAGGCTATAGTCCATGGGGTTGAAAAGAGTCAGACATGACTGAGCGACTAACAATTTTACTTCCTTATTAAAGAATTGCCTTCCCTATAAAAGGATTTAGCTTAAGTCCCCTTTTTTTGGCCATGTCAAGAATGAAAGACTAGTAACAAAAAACTAGTTGAAGTAGCATAATATAGGACAATGACTTTATACATAGTTAACTTCATATATGTATGAGGATACTAGCCATATTAAATGTGAACTATATTATACAATATTAAATACAGTTGAACCTTGACCAACATGGGTTTGAACTATGAAGGTCCACTTAGTGGATATTTTTCATTAAATGCATTCTATAGTACCACAGGGGCACAAAGAGTTGGACACAACTGAGCAACTGAACACACACGCACAGTACTATAGGATCCAAAGTTGATTGAACCTGCAGATGAAAAACCATGTATTCAGAGGACAGACTGTGAAATTATAAGTGGATTTTCAACCACATGGAGTTGGGACCATTAACCCTCTGAATTGTTCAAGAGTCAACTCTATACCATATTATACTAGCCACCTTAAAATTGCTATGCATTTATATGTATATATCTCATTTTAATGATTGGCATAAATATTCATGCTTGCCTCTAATTTTATTTTAACACTAATATGAAAATTTTATTTCTAATCTTGGGCAACATTTTTAAGAAGCAACACCAACCATGAGAGAGAACTTGTAAATCTTAAATACTACAAAATATTTCCTAAGACAGTTTCTTTCCTTAGTTTTTGCTTGTTTTATTTTGTGTGTATGTGTATGTCTTATCTCAAGGCAGAGTTTTGTTTTGTTTTTTTTTTCCTTTCAATTGTGGTAAGAAAAAATACATATGAAATCTATCTTTGTAACAAGTCTATGAGTATATAATACAGTATTGTGTAAGTACATGCACATTATTGAACAGAAGATTTCTAGAAGTTTCTCATTTTGCACGACTGAAACTATACTCATTGATCAGGCTCCCCATTTCCCCCACCTCCAGCCTCTGTGACTACCAGTCTCCCTTTTGCTTCAGTGGATGCAATTACTTCAGATACCTCATCGTGCAAATGGCATCTTTAGGTATTTGTCTTTCTGTGACTGGCTTATTTCACTTAGCATTATGTCCTCAAGTTTCAACCATGTTGAAGCTTTCTTAAGGCTGAAAAATATTCCATTGGGTAATATACCACATTTTTAAATATATTTCATCTTTTGATGGACAGGTAGGTTGTTTCTATTGCTTGGCTACTGTGAATAGTATTGCAATGAATGTGGAACTGCAGATATCTCTTCAAGATGCTGATTTTAATTATTTTGGATAAATATCAAGAAGTGGGATTGCTGGATCATGTGGTGGCTCTATTTTAACTTATTGAGAAAATGCCATTCTGTTTCATATAGGGGCTGCACAGTTTTGCATTCTGATCAAGAGCTTGAATTTCTACTCAACCCCACCAAAGCTTTTTTTTTTCTTTTTTCTAATGGTCAACCTAACCAGTATGAGGTGGGATCTCACTGGGATCTCACTGTGATTTGCATGTCCATAATGATTAATGGTATTGAGTACCTTTTCATATAACCTGCTGACCATTTATTGGTTGCTCTTCTTTGGAGAAATGTCCACTTAAGTCCTTTTCCAGTTTTTAAATGAGGTTATTAGTTTTTGCTATTGAGGTGTAGGAGCTCTTTAGATGTTTTGCATATTAACCTTTATCAGATTTGCAAGTATTTTCTGCCATTCCATAGATTGCTTTTTCAGTCTTTTATTTCTTTGCTGCACAAAAGCTTTTAAAATTAATGTAGTCTACTGGTCTAATTTTGCTTTTGTTGCCTGTAAGCCATGAAGCTTATCTCCTTTGTTTTCTTAAAGGAGATTTATTGTTTCATATCTTACTGAAGCAATAAATCTTTTAAATAGTTAATCCATTTTGAGTTGGTATTTGTGTATTGTATAAAGTTATTTTATTCTTGTGCATATGGATATCCAGTTATATTAACAGTGTTGTGAGGAAATTATCCTTTCCCCACTGTGAAGTCTTGATGTCTTTGTCAAAGATCACTTAATTGTACATGTATGGGTTTATTTCTGGGATCTCTCTTCTGTTCCATTGGCCTCCAAATGTGTCTTTATGCCAGCGCCATAATGTTTTAATTACTATACCTTTGTAAAATGTTTTGAAGTCAGGTAGTGTAAGACTTCTAGCTTTGTTCTTATTTCTGAAGATTGGTTTAACTATTTCTGATTCTTTGTGTTTCCATATGAATTTTAGAAATCTTTTTCTATTTCTGTTAAAAAAAAAAACAAAAACAACTGACATTGGGATTCTGATAGGGATTGATCTTAATCTTTAGATTACTTTGTGTAATACAGACATTTTAACAATATTAAGTCTCTCAATCCATGAACGAAAGATGTCTTTTCAATTATTTGTGTGTTCTTTATTTCAGCAATCTTTGGAGTTTTTGGCATACAAGTCTTTACGTCCTTGTTTAAGTTTATTTTTAAGTATTTTATTCTTTCTGATACTATTGTAAATGGGACTTTTCACTTAATTTTCTTTTCAGATCATTCATTATTAGTATACAGAAATACAACTAATGTCTGTATACTGATTTTGTGTCCTGAAAATTTATCCAACTTATTTATTAGTTCTAAAAGTTTTTTGTGTAGGTGTGGATTCTTTTGGTTTTCTCTATATAGGATCAAGTCATCTGTGAACAGAGATAATTTTACTTGTTTTCCAATTTGGGTGGCTTTTATTTCTTTTTCTTGCTCAATTTCTCTGGCTAGAAGTTTCAGTATTATGTTGAAAAAGAGTGATAAGAGTGGGTACCCTTGTCTTGCTACTGATTTGGGAGAAACTATTTCAAGTTCAGCACTGATTGTGATGTCATCCATGGGCTTCATTTATGAACTTTATTATGTAGAGATAGTTTCTTTCTATTTCTAGTTTACTGAGTGTTTTTGTCATGAAAGGGTGTTCTATTATGTCAAATGCTTTTTCTGCTTGTACTTAGATCATCATGTGATTTTTATTCTTTATTCTGTTATTGTGATAAAATCACTCTAATTGATTTTCATAGGATGAAATTTCTTTGCATCACAAAATAAATCCCACTTGGTCATGGTGTATGATCCTTTTAACTTTCTGTTGAACTCTTTGCTTCTATTTTGCTGAAGATTTTTGCACCTATATTTATCTGGGATATTTGCTTGAAGTTCTCTTTTTTTTTTTTGTCTTTGGCATACCTGGCATTGTAAACTGAAGAAGTGTTCCCTCCTCTTCTGTCTTTTGGAGGAATTTGAAAATTGTCATTAATTCTTCTTTAAATGGTAAAATTTTCTAATGAAGCTGTCTGAAAGTGAAAATGAGAGTCGCTCAGTCATGTCTGACTCTTTGAGACCCCATGGACTATACATTCCATGGAATTCTCCAGGCCAGATTACTGGAGTGGGTAGCCTTTTCCTTCTCCAGAGGATCTTCCTAACTCAAGGACTGACCCATTGATCTCCTGCATTGCAGGCAGATACTTTACCAGCTGAGCCACAAGGGTGGTCATGTGCCTTTCTTTATTGGAAGTTTTTATTATTATTGATTCACTCTCCTTACTAGTTATAGATCTATTCAGATTTTCTATTTCTTCAGGACTTAATCTTAGTGTATCTTATGCTATGCTATGCTAAGTCACTTCAGTCGTGTCCAACTCTGTGCGACCCCATAGACGGCAGCCCACCAGGCTCCCCCGTCCCTGGGATTCTCCAGGCAAGAACACTGGAGTGGATTGCCATTTCCTTCTCCAATGCATGAAAGTGAAAAGTGAAAGTGAAGTCGCTCAGTCGTGTCCGACTCTTAGTGACCCCATGGATTGCAGCCTAACAGGCTCCTCCATCCATAGGATTTTCCAAGCAAGAGTACTGGAGTGGCGTGCCATTGCCTTCTCCGTAGTGTATCTTAGTATATGGTATATTTCCAGAAATTTATCTATTTCTTCTAGATTAATTTTTTGGCATATAATTATTCACAGTAGTCTCATAATTTAAAAAAGTCTGTGCATTAGTTGTAATGTCTTTGCTTTCATTTCTGATTTTATTGAATCTTTTCTATGTTCTTCTTAGCAATTTTCTACTCTTTTACTTCCTTTGCACTTTATGTTATGGAAGCCACAAATTAACTTTATATTGTACATCCATTAACATATTTTATAGTTATAGTTATTTTATAAAGTTATATTTTAACCTCTCAAATTAAAAGACATTTATGCATCACTATTATAGCATCATAGTATTCTGTATTTATCTATATATGTACCTTTACCAATGAGCTTTGTACTTGCATATGCTTTGTGTAGCTATCTAGCATCCTTTCATTTCAACAGGAAGGACCTCTTTTAACACTTCCCGCAAAGCAGGTGTAGTGCTGATTATCTCTCCCAGCTTTAGTTTATCTTGGAATGTCTTAATTTCTCCCTAATTTTTGAATGAGTGTCTTTCTAGATACATCATTCTTCATTAGCACTATCTTTTTCCAGCTCTTTGAATATATCCTCTCATTCCCTCTGACCTACAAGCTTTCTGCTGATAAGTCCATTAGGAGTCTTATGGGTCCTCATGTGTATGTGGCAAGACACATTTGTCTTGCTGTTTTCAAAACTGTCTGACATTTGACAATTTGATTATAATGTTTCTTTGAGTATACTTTTCTTGAATTTCTCCTATTTAAGATTATTTGGGTTTCATAAATCCAGATGTCTATCTCCCTGCCCTCCCCCACTAGATTTAGAAAAATGTTCACCATTTTTATTTAAATAAGTTTTATACCCCTTTCTCTGTCTCTTTTCATTCTGGAATTCCCATAATGTGTTTATTCCACACCCAAGTCACTTAGGACTTTCAGCCAGCATTCCACAAGTCCCTTAGGATTTCTTCACCTTTTTTTCATTGTTTTTTTTTTTTTTTCCCCCTTATTGATACTCTGGATACTTTGAAATGACTTAAATTTGCTGACTCTTTCTTCTGCTTGATCAAGTCTGATGTTGAATCAGTATAGTAAATTTTTTTAATCCAGTCATTGTAGTTATTTTCAACATTTGGTTCTTTTTTATATTTTTTACTTCTGTTAATGTTTTCATTTTGTTCATGCATCATTTTCCTGAGCTCTTTGAGCATTTTTGTAACAGATATTTGGAATTCTTTGCCAAGTTATCCAGGTACCTCCATTTTTTTTTTTTTTTTTTTTTTAGTTTGATTTCTGGAGATTAATGTTTTTCCTTTGAGCCACATTTTTGTTGTTTTTTTCTATGTGTGTTATAAGTTTATGTTGGGATCTGTGCCTTTTTTAAAAACAGCCAGCTCTCCCAATCTTCATGGATGGACTTCATATAGGGATAGAACTTCACCAATCACCCTGGTTAAATATTCCAAAGGCCTCTTGAACATTTTCTGTGGATATGTCTTCTTTGGACTTGTATGTGTAAATTTCCAATCAGATGGATTTGCAGGAAGCTTTTTTCCAGAGTTCATAATCTCTTGCTCTTTTGATGTCTGTCTGCAGTAATGCAGGTTCTCTAGAGCTAGAATAAGCCATCCAGCTCTGTTTTATTATCTGTAGCCTCCAGGCTTATAGAGTATGCTAGGCCCAAGTCAGGAAATGCAGCCCAAAGCACCCCACGGAAGGTCAGAACATTGCAAGCACACACCAGTCTTCTTCCAAAGGCAAGGGTGTAGCCACTAAGCTGCATTGGTCTCTGTGTGCTGGACCACAGGTCTCTGAAACAGCAGCAATCAGCTCCCTCCTGTTCTCAGCAGCCCCCAGGCATCTAGCATGTGCCAGGTCCCAGCAGTGCTCCAAGCAGGCAAGGCAGAACCAGTTCCTTGAAAAGTCCAAGAAATGGACTCCACTTGTTTGAAACACACTCCAACTTGTTTGCTGCTTCCCTAATGGAAGCTCGAATTAGGGGTTTTCCCCATTTTACCACATTGAGCTGGAGGGGAAGGTCTATGCTGAGTGAGTGTGTGCCAGGTCAAAGTGAAAGTCACTCAGTCATGTCTGACTATCTGTGATCCCATGGACTGTAGCCTGTCAGGATTCTCTGTCCATGGAATTCTCCAGGTAAGAACACCAGAGTGGGTTGCCATTCATTCCCTTCTCCAGGGGATCTTCCAAACTCAGGAATCAAACCTGGGCCTCCTGTATTGCAGGTGGGTTTTTTATCGTCTGAACCACCAGGGAAGCCAGGCCAAACCTTCAACTTTATTCTCAGAGGTCCCCAACCTGATGCCCTTTTTAGTGCTTAGATTCAGGCAAGACAGAAATAAACCAGTTCCTCCAAAAAGTCATAACATGAAAATAGTCAAGTAGTCTCTCTCTCCCTAGAAAGAAACAAAGAGCTACATGTTTCTTCCCAATGCTGAGGTGCTGTGCCAGGGAAGTCACTGCAGCCAGTGAGGCCATGAATTTTCCTACAGGGTTTGACTGGCTGGTTTCACACTCAACTTGGTTTGCAGGAGCTTCTTAACTGTTTTCTCACTGAGTCAATGTACTGCTGTTGAGTCTGTGTATCTGGGAGAAAAAGGGAGGGTCTGGATTTTTCGAGGCAGCTATCTTTTGATATCACCTCCTTGGATCTTTGTTTCCTTAGATGAAATACTTAAAAAATTTTTTTAAATTTATTTATTTGGTTGCAGCACTTGGGATCTTTGTGGCAGCATGCAGGATATTCAGTTGTGGCATGTAGACTATTTGTGGCACAAAGATTCTTTAGTTGTGGCATGTGGGATCTGGGGTTTCCCTGGTGACTCAGATGATAATGAATCTGCCCGCAATGCAGGAGACCAGGGTTTGATCCCTAGGTTGGTAAGATCCTCTGGAGAAGGGAATGTCAACCTCACTTCAGTACTTGCCTAAAGAATTCCATGGACAGAGGAGCCTGGTGGTCTATAGTCCATGTGGTTGCAAAGAGTAGGACATGACTGAGCAACTAACACACACACACAGAGACACACGTGGATCTAGTTCTTTGACCAAGGATTGAACCCAGGCCCCCTGCATTGGGAGCCCAGAGTCTTAGTCCCTGAACCACCAGGGAAGTCCCCTTAGATGCAATCTTAAATATCAATTTGGGGAACCTGACAATATCTGACTTTTCTTGACTTTCCCAATTTTATTTCTAAAATCTCATTATTCTGTGAACATAAGTAATCACATTCACTAGCACCTTGGGTTTGATCATCACTCACTATGATCTAGGGCAAAATTGTATGTTAGAAGCATGAAGTAAAAATTACTTTAGTATCAAGTTTTCCTTCAAATATCGAAAGTCTAATTAAAGAATTTTCAAAACAACAATATTTATATCTAGTCCAGATTTTGCTTCCAGCATGTTTAAATAATTGCAAAATTTCTATTTCTTTTCTCTGTACAACTCTTGGACTGTGTTGGTTACCATGGAAACTAGTTCAGAATATCCAATGAGACAAGCATGATGATTCTTTTACTTAAGTACAAAGAGTGAATTAAAAACCAAGTCATCTAAAGTACCTGCACAGGTATACATTGATATTTATCTTCTCTTAGGCATCTAAGCAGGAATTTCAGAAGAGTTTTGAGATAAGAGATTAGTCTCAAATTTTCTCTATTGGTTGGACCTTTTTGGCTAGAATAATTAACCTCATGATTTGATAGTAGTGTGACAGGAGCATTTTCTCTTTAATATGGACAATGATAGAAAGCCTCCTATAATTTGGTAGGAGTCAGATTATCTATCCAAACGATAATGTGAGCTTTCAACTCCCTTTTGAGTTACGAAGGTGGTCTCTAAATGAAATGGTCAGAAGCACACTGATTTGCTGAGAATTGCTATGGAAAGAAGAAAAGGACCAAAATGACAGTTAGTCTTGAGAAGCTATCATTTTGCATGATAATTGTAATTCAGCAAGTAGACATACCCTTTTCTTTTTTCTTCCATAGAGCTTTCATCCCCAAAGCACCATTCAATATGGTCTTGCATACATTTCTTTCTGAATTTGTAAACTACTTAATGAAATGCAGACCTTTAAACTGAACATTAGATCTTAAAGGAACTGTGAATCAATCTTATAAAATGTTGACCTTTCCTTCACAATTAAACCACCACCTTTAGCTGAATAAGAGAACACAGGCTTTCCCCAGGCAGCTTAGGCTAAAAGTAGCCTTCAAGTCTTTAAGAACTCAATCTTGTTCTCAGATATTTTGTGGAATGGTGAGAACATTTAAAATGTCAGAGAAACAAAATAACAGCTAGAGAGGAAATGATTTCAGCCAGTCCTGGATTATCTAGAGAAACCTTGAACATGCAGAGTTGTCAGCTGTAAAGATTTTTTATGACTAATCAAGAAAAAAAAACCTAAGGAAGAAAAATCTGTAACATTATGACTAACCATGCCATGAGTGACTTACAACATAGTCATATAGTGCTATTTGTTGCTAATGTATTCACATTCAGCATTTATTTAGTCCTGAGTATTTTGAAACTATTTAAAGAGTTAAGCATAACTGAAAGACTTAAAAAAGGTTCATTTTGATATTAGTAAAATACATATGACTACATCCATTTCATCTTCATAATATTCTTTCAAATAATATAAAGATGAAGTGGATATATTCATATACACAAAGCTAGAAATAAATAAATATATATATATATATTTATATAAACTAAGCTAGAAGGATGTATATTCTACCCACATAGAAATAGGTGATATATAAGAAACTATGGTTGAAAAATCTTTAGCTATACCAGAAATAATGAAATAAGTATGGAGAACTACCACAAATTAGTGAAATCTGTTCTATAAAATATAAATAAAGGAATCAAGCTTGTATTCCTGTTAAACACAAGTGGTAAGTGGGAAAAAAATGTAACTATAATGAAAGAGAACTTAGTGTAGTTCTATAGGAAGCTGCTATAATGGTTAAAATATTTTTATTTATAAATATATTTCAATCAATGTTTTGTATATAAACATAAGTGTGTCTTATGCTAGGGAAGGAATTAAAAACATCCCGCAGCCTTTAAAATGATAAATTATTATAATTCTCTTGTATTTGTAATTATTATATAGTAAAGAAAACTTTCAAACCAGTTGTTTCACTCAGGTAAGGCACACCTGCATAACATTATCTATTTATCTATCATTTATACTATTTGTAAACTATGTGAAAAGTCTACAATGCTGGGTAACAACAATATACTTTTATGGATTATTATCAGACAAAATGGATCTTCTGAGAGTGGTGTAATTAACTTAATTGAACACAAAGGGGATACCTTTATTTTAACAATATTTTAAAATCTGTTCATTGAGACACCAGCATAATTAAAGGAGACCACTTACTCAGAAACACACTGTCCTTCATCCTCCCAGAGGAAATAAACAGATTGCAGTGTGGGGACTTAGGATAGGCCTGAAGTATTTCCTCTCTGCAAGTTAATACGTTTGTTTCATGGATTGACAGGCCTATGATTGGTTTATTTATCAAGCCATTTTCTATCCCCCACATCTAAGTTTCTGTAGGAACATAATGCACATAGTTCTTACAGAATCCTCCTCTACACAAACTCATCTAATTCAAGATCTGTTCTCCTTTATTGAAAGAAGAAATTATCAAAATGTGAAAGTCTAAAAATAGTGGTTTATAATTGAAAGCCTAATTCTTTCTTAATTATAGGTGTGTTACGGTGGTGCTATAATTAGGGAGGATTGACAGCTCCAAAATAACTCAGACTTTATCATTCACTCTGTACAAGGATGTATATGGATTCTAAGCACAGAAAACTCTGGAAAAGTAAGATGTAGGGTCTATTTTCTCACATCTCTTGTTGATTACAAGATTGCCCTCTATATATTTTCTCTAGTAGCAAAAAGCAAATATTTCATTCAAGTTAGTTTCACTGATTATCACTGAAAGAACATATAAATTTTTAAGTTAGAAAATTTGCAGCTTAAATTGGAATTCTAAATATAAGGCACACATACTGACTTCATTAAAGCAATATTAATGTAACCCAAAATTATTAAATTATGTAACTGAAATATGAAAATATTTTAGATTTAAATTGAACATTTGTCATCACCTTATGACAACAAAACAGATTTTTATAAATGAGATGAAATAGTCACCTTTTAATTTGATATAAGATGCTTTCATCCCTTCAAAGACATATCTTTAGTTAATATTGAGACTGAAGACTGAAATTCTGAATTCTGTTTTAAAACTGGCCCTTTAATCTAAATGGTCTTAAACAAGCTATTTTCCGTCTTTTAGCTACTCATATATCTTTAAACTTTAGACAAAAACCTAACTTTTCAAATCAATTTCTCTAGTGGCTAAATTCAAAGCTCTTGCTGTGACAAGAAACAAAAGTTGACTTGATAAATACTGAGATAGTAGAAAATTTTAAATAACATAAATAATAAAACCCCACTTCATAAACAGCATTACAAAGAAAAAGCTACCACTAAAGCCGAATTAAGTCATATAAGGAAACACAAAATAACTATTAGAATCTTAAATACCAAAAACTGAGACAAGTTTTCATGTCTCAGGCACGAAAATAACTACAAGTGGCAGCCAGAGAACAAAAAGCAAGCACGTGTCTTCAGTGTGGGACATGCCCATTCCATCTGCATCTTTGTTTCTGGCAGTCTGGGTGCCATGATGGTCACTCTCCCAGCTTTCTGCTTGTCCTGCACCCGGTTTACAAGAGCCCCAAATTCCCCTAAAGATAAAGGGCAGTTGAGAGAGAGGATGTCCCAGGTGTGTGATGAATGTTAATTTTAGGAATGCATGGAGTGTGGTGTGCATGCAAGGAAATTTCCTTTGTAACACCTTTCATCTTAAGCTCAGAAATTTGACCAGACTACTGCCAATACATTGTAGTATAACCTAGCAATTAAAGGGAAAAAAAGTCAAGGAAAACAACTACATATTGCCCTTGTAATGTCTATAAATCACCTTCATCTCATTCAATGCATTTGGAGTTACACTCTATAAACAGAATTCTTTTTTAAATGGGATCTGCAGTCAATCTTCATATCCGAATGCAACAAACTCCATGAGAAAAGGTGTGAGATGTGATGGGTACTGCTATAAAGACAGACCATGCCTGAAAATATCTTTAGAGTCAGAAGCAAAATGAAGACTATTCTTACTATGGTCACCATGGTACCCAATTACCCAACAGTAATTCAGTTATGGGCTTCCCTGGTGGCTAAGAATCCACCTGCAATGCCTGGGACCAGGGTTTGATCTCTGGGTTGGAAAGATCTCCTGGAGAAGGGATCACTCATGAATTAGCAGCACCTTTTAATTTAACTATATGGACAAAGTATACTTAAAGAAACATATACTTTGTCTGTATAGTCAAAGCTAATGAGAGAGTCAATTCCTAGTCAATTCCTAGTCAATTGACAAGAAGTCCAGGGTCCTCAAGGAGAAGATAGGGGTCTGGGGCTGTCGAGGAGGATATAGGGGCCTGGAATTCTCAAGGAGGAAGAAAGGACAAACTTTCTTTTCTACATTCCTTAGTAAGGATTACATAACAATAATGTATCCTGCTTGAGTACAGTTTCTCCTTGAAAACCTTCTGACTAATCCTGTTATCTTAAAATGTATATTATGGGAGTGGGTCTGGTAAGATCTTTCTATTGTTAGTTCTAATCCTGTCATCTTAAAATGTAAATTGTGGGGTTGGGTCTAGTAAGATCTTTACAACCTTGAGACATTCTTTTGATTTATTGTAATAACCAATTGAAAAAGTATATAACTCCCTTTTCTAAGACTAGTAAGGGGGGTACTCTCCATCCCCTTCTGATGTCTATATCAGAATCTTTCTCTGTCCCTTTTTCACTTTAATAAAACTCTGCTACACAAAAGCTCTCGAATGATCAAGCCTGGTCCCTGGTCCCGAAGCGAAATCTTCTTCGGAGATCATAAATCAGGCATTGTTCACCATAAGCTATCACTATGGTCTTTCCAGTAGTCATGTATAGATGTAAGAGTTGGACCATAAGGAAGGCTGAACACAAAAGAATTGATGCTTTTGAATTGTGATACTGGAGAAGACTCTTGAGAGTCCCTTTGACAGCAAGATCAAACCAGTCAATCCTAAGGGAAATAAACCCTGAGTACTCATTGGAAGGACTGACGGTGAAGCTAAAGCTCCGATAATTTGGCCACCCAATGCAAATAGCCCACTCACCAGAAAACACCCTGATGCTGGGAAAGATTGAAGGCAAGAGGAAAAGAGGGCAGCAGAGGATGAGATGGTTGGATGACATCACGGATCAACGGACATGAACTTCGGCAAATTCAGGGAGATGATGAGGGACAGGGAGGCCTGGTGTGCTACAGTCCATGGGGTTGCAAAGAGTTGAACATGACTTAGTGACTGAACAACAACAACAACATATTCTGTGTACTACTTTCTCAAATGACAACCACACCCTCTTTTCATGGAGGATATTTAACATGGCAAGCTCCTGTTTACTTTGCTGATGTGTGCTGTTCTGTTAGCCTTCCTTTACTGCTACAAACAGAATAGTGTGGCTTTTAAGTACTTTTGAGTACATACCCCTCCTTCTCAAGATAAAGAGAAGCTGACTACTAATGCTTTATGCACTGAGACCTAGTCACCTTGATTCATCATAGCTCCTTTTGCAGGTATATGGAGAAGAACTGTGAGGCATTGATGGCATTTCTACCATTAAATCCTCTAACTTGACAAAACAAACATAGAGGGGATTGAAATAGAGCATGAAGGCAGCGAAGTAAATCCAGAGACTTTTCTCCACAAGGAAAAACAGTGTATGGGAAGAATGCTTTAGGAGTAAAAGACTTCAGCACACACATTACCTGCTAGAATTTGGTCAAATCCTCACATTTAGTTTAATAATGTGCAACATGCAAGCAAAAATGATCATTCTGACTATCAGACAGAAATACTGTGAGATTCAGAGACAATGCATAAGATAAGACTCTGCCTTGGGAAGCTATACTAATAAAAGTTATCAGGTTGTCTAGAACTATGGACAGAGGGTCGTAACATTGTACAGGAGGCAATGATCAAGACCATCCCCAAGAAAAAGAAATGCAAAAAGGCAAAATGGTTGTCTGAGGAGGCCTTACAAATAGCTGAGAAAAGAAGAGAAGTGAAAGGGAAAGGGAAAAAGGAAAGATATACTCATCTGAAAGCAGAATTTCAAAGAATAGCAAGAAGAGATAAGAATGTTTTCTTAAGTGAACAATACAAAGAAATAGAGGAAAACAATAGAATGGAAAGATTAGAGATATTTTCAAGAAAATTAGAGATACCAAGGAAACATTTCATACAAAGATGGGCAAAATAAAGGACAGAAATGGTATGGACCTAACAAAAGCAGAAGATATGAAGAAGAGGTGGCAAGAACACACAGAAGAACTATATGAAAAATATCTTTATGACCCAGATAACCATGAAAGTGTGATCACTCACCTAGAGCCAGACATCCTGGAGTGCAAATCAAGTGGGTCTTAGGAAGCATCTCTATGAACACAGCTAGTGGAGGCTATGGAATTCCAGTTGAGGTATTTCAAATTCAAAAAGATGATGCTGTGAAAGTGCTGCAGTCAATATGCCACCAAATTTGGAAAACTCAGCAGTGGTCACAGGACTGGAAAATGTTAGCTTTCATTCCAATACCAAAGAAAGGCAATGCCAAAGAATATACAAACTTCTGCACAAGTAATGCTCAAAATTCTCCAAGTTAGGCTTCAATAGTACATGAACCAAGAACTTCCAGATATTCAAGCTGCATTGAGAAAAGGCAGAGAAACCAGAGATCAAATTGCCAACATCTGCTGGATCCTAGAAAAAGCAAGAGAATTCCAGAAAAACATCTACTTCTTCTTCATTGACTATGCTAAAGCCTTTGACTGTGTGGATCACATCAAACTGTGGAAAATTCTTCAAGAGGTGGGAATACCAGACCACATTACCTGCCTAATGAGAAACCTGTATGTAGGTCAAAAAACAACAGTTAGAAATGGACATGGAACGATGGACTTGTTCCAAATTGGGAAAGGAGTACTTCAAGGCTGTATACCATCAGCCTGCTTATTTAACTTCTGTGCAGAGTATATCATGTGAAATGCTGGACTGGATGAAGCACAGCTAGAGTCAAGATTGCTGGGAGAAACAGCAATAACTTCAGATATGCAGATGACACTACCCTTATGGCAGAAAGTAAAGAGGAACTGAAGAAGCTCTTGATGAAAATGAAAGAGGAAAGTGAAAAAGCTAGCTTAAAACTCAAGATTCAAAAAACAAGGATAATGGCATCTGGTCCCATTATTTCATGGCAAATAGATAGGGAAACAATGGAAACAGTGACAAACTTAATTTTCTTGGACTCCAAAATCACTGCAGATGTTGACTGCAGCCATGAAATTAAAAGACACTTGCTTCTTAAAGGAAATGCTTTGACCAACCTAGATACCATATTAAAGCAGAGACCTTTTCCAACAAAGGTCTGTCTAGTCAAAGCTATGGTTTTTCCAGTAGTCATATATTGATGTTGGGCCATAAAGAAGGCTGAGTTGGACTATAAAGAAAGCTGAGCACTGAAGAATTGATGCTTTTGAACTGTGGTGTTGGAGAAGACTCTTGAGAGTCCCTTGGACTGCAAAGAGATCAAACCATTCAAACCTTAAGGAAATCAATCCTGTATATTCATTGGAAGGACTGTGTTGAAGCTGAAAATCCAATACTTTGGCCACCTGATGTGAAGAGTTCACTCATTAGAAAAGACCCTAATGTTGGGAAAGATTGAGGGCAGAAGGAGAAGGGTACAACAGAGGATGAGATGGTTGGATGGCATCACCAACTCAATGGACATGAATTTTAGCAAACTCTGGGAGATGGTGAAGGACAGGGAAGCCTTGTGTGCTGTAGTCCATGGTGTTGCAAAGAATCAGACGTGACAGAGGGACTGAAGAATAACAACAACAATAATATAATAAACATCACTTCTCTATTACTCCAGAGAAAGTAAGTTCCACAATCCTATATAGGCAAACGACACACTGCAGATATGTGAGGGTTGTTTGTGTATGTGTGTATGTACTGCACGTGGGAACCACAATATCTGTGGGGTTACTGAACTGAAACACAAGAGTTGAAGTATCCTTTGCCCAGAGTTATCTAGCCTTTTCATCCTGTGTCCTGGGAAATTTACATATTCTAAGCATGAAATCTTGGCCATGTGCTGATTAAGGCATATGTTTCTACATATGAGTTAGTTAACTCTACACATCTGGTTGAGTTAAGGTACACTGAAAAGCTCTGAGATTCTGAATGTGCAGTTATTGAGAATAGCTGGTCCCAAACAAGCTAATGAGAGTGACTCTCAACAGTGTCTGGAAACAAGGTTATTTTAATCAACATAAGTAGCAGTAAGTAAACCATGATATAACAAGTCCCTTCATAGATCTCATTTACTTAGAGAGGGAGGAATACCAATAAAATATATCAATAAAATAAAAGCAAGCCATATTGGAATACATTTAAATGTCTCAAAATATACTAATTGAGAATCATACTGCAGTGGGCTGCCATTTCCTTCTCCAGGGGGTCTTCCCAACCCAGAGATCGAAACCAGGTCTCCTGCATGCAGCCAGATGCTTTACCATCTGAGCCACCAGGGAAGCCCATGCAATATTCTAATTTATTTAATAGCTCCGCCGTCATGATCAGGCTAGAGAGCACATTATGTTAAGCACTACAATATACACACATTGCAACTATTTTCAGTAGTAGGAGTAAACTGTCATTAGCAACAAAACTGCATTGCAACATTCACAGCTAGCATTAAAGTCAAGGCTTACAAAAGGACCATAGGCTTGGCTTACACTGCAGTGCCTAGTGGAAGTGCCAAAGTCCTGCTGCCCCACTCACATCCAAATTACTATCTGTTGTCAGCAGTCTGACAGAATCACCTTCTCTCCCATCACATCTGGAGCACAACTGATGTTATTTGGAAAAGATACCAATGGTAATGCAGGATGAGACGGTCCTCAAACCACAATGTACCTCTTCAGCTGGACGTTGAAAGCCCTAATCTTCACTCAATCTCAGATACACTCAAAGATACTTGTGGATTATTAGAGATCATCATGTGCCATCTATTCGGCTTAATGCCAAGGTTTATCTGCTTGATTTCAACATTTTAATAGAATGAGCTCTTTCAGAGAGATAAGAGTATAAAAGAAGTGAAGTCACTCAGTTGTGTCCGACTCTTTGCGACCCCATGGACTGTAGCCCACCAGCCTCCTCCATCCATGGAATTTTCTAGGCAAAAGTACTGGAGTGGGTTGCCATTTCCTTCTCCAGGGGATCTTCCCAACTCAGGGATCAAACTCGGGTCTCCCACACTGTGGGCAGACACTTTACCGTCTGAGCCACCAGGGAATCCCATTAAGAGTATAAGAAAAGAAAATTATACCATCAGCCTATTGGGCTGGTTCCTTTAGACAGAGAACATAGGGCCACAGATCTTTTAAAAGCTAAAATACATTTAATAGATACAGAATTATTATTCCCATTTTAAAAATTAGGAGGTTGAAGGCCTTTGTTAGCCTTTTCTTGGAGGGCTTAACATAAAACTCAGAATTTCCACACATGATCATAATTGATTTCCTGACACAGAATTAACATAACTGATTTGACAGTCAGTTCTCAACTGTAAATTATGTAAGATAGTCAAGCTTATTTAACATAAAGCAAACTATAACACCATTTTCTTTTAAAAATAATAATTTAATTTTAACTAGATTTTGCTTCAATTTTGTCCCAAAAGGAAAATCAATTTTTATAAAAGCTAGATTTCTTTACAACATAGTGTTTTTCTCCAAAAGAGTCAGGAATCAATAAAAATAGATAGTGCCAAATATAGGGGTAGGGAGGGTAGAGGGGTAGAGAAAAGGTTAAGAACAGAAATAGAAAACAAACATATGGTTACCAAAGGGTAAGGTGGAGAGGAGGGATAAATTGGGATTTGGGGATTAATAGATATATATTACTATTTGTAAATTTGATAAACAACAAGAACCTACTGTATAGCACAGGGAACTTCACTCAAGTATTCTTTAATTACCTAAATGGGAAAAGAATTTGAAAAAGAATACATACATGTATATGTATAACTGAATCACTTTGCTGTAAACCTGAAACTAACACAACATGTAAATCAACTACACTCCAATATAAAATACAAATGAAAAAAGAGGAACAAAAATAGAATTAGAGACAGAGATGGGAGTAACTTTCACATAGCACCTTTGTATAGACCATGGGAGAGGCAAGGAGGCACAGAGTTTAGGTTGGTTCAATTACGACCAAAACAAGAACTTATGAAGCAGAATCTCTTACCCTGAAAAATTCCTTGGTGGAGCCAGAGTCTAATGTTCCATAAGCAATTTCTGTTTGCTTAGAAAGATCCTCGGCACTTTCGATGGGAGACACCATCCTCTCTACAGTCAGGAAGGCAGCTAGGTTAGCCGTGTAGGAGGAGATTATGATCAGGGTAAAGAACCACCACACTCCTCCAACAATGCGCCCAGACAGGGATCTGATAACAAGTACGAAATGGATTTGTAAAGTGAAATGAATGACCTCATAAGGAAACAAGTTAGCAGTATTATGCAAATATTGATTTATAGGGAAATATTTGATTTCATATTTTTTAATATATCAGCTAGTTCATGAAACTTAAAATTATTAAACTTTCTGGGCAAGGATTACAGATTCACTAGATCTGATGAGCTATCCAGAGGCAAAACTTTAGATTCCTGAAATTCTTTCACAGTTATTATGGCTACATGTAACAGGCAATTTCAAGAAATGTGTGAATAATCTATTCAATGCTTATAATATTTTATCTACTCATGATATAATTAAACAAAGAAGAGAATCTAAGATTAACAGCAAAACTCTGAAAAATGCTGACAAACAAAATCAAGTATCAAAAATAAAAGTATGCACCATAGATATGGCTTTAAACACCAAAGAAACCCTCCATTTAATCCTTCCAATGAAGTTTAAAAACACTCAAAAAAGGTCCAAAATTTCATTAGTATTTTGTATGTGCAGAAACATAGATTTTAGAAATAGTACAGGATAGAAATGGAAAAAAATGATACTACAGAGTATGACACAAAATATAATTCTTAACGAATAAAAATCTGATGCTTCAGGCATGAACTGTTATATCCCTGTTCCTTTGTGCCTCCTGCTTAAGGAAAAAAGAAAACTGAAAGAAAACAAATCAGACATTTAAAAGTTTGCCAAAATATAAATTTCTAGTTTGAAAAATAATAAAAATAGAAATATTATGTGACCATAAATTCTTACATAAAATACTTTTCAAAAGCTTGATTTACTTTAAACCCTAGATAGATAAGTATAGATGTAGGTATAGAAATAGATAAGTATAAATATGTAGATACAGAAGTAGATATATAGGGTTTTATTTGGTAAGATTTTGTGGGGTTCCACATATAAAGGTATTTGAGTAATATTTTAAAAAAACAATGTTTTTTCTCTTTTGATAATAACTCTATTATGTCTAACAATAAATCCTTCTATAGTGAAGAGGTAACACTTTTAAAAATTTAAATTGTGAAAATGTGCCAATTTATGACCTAAACTAAATTTCTTCACAGTTAATAATAAGAAATATACCTTTTGACGAAACACAGATACTACATCAATTATCAGGTAACATTTGTATAATAAACTACTCTAGAAGTGAAGAAAAGCAGTGAAGCTAAAAGTAAAGATTTTTTAAATAAAAGCATCTGCTGCTAAAATAAAAGAGAAAAAGAAACTGCACAATCAATGAAAAATAAAAACAATATGATGAAGAGCCTTTACCAGTATCTAAGAGATGCAAAAAATTAAACAAATATGATAGAACAGAAAAAGTTAATTCTCACATATTCTCATATACCTTGTATTTAAGAGGGCAGATTTGGTCTAAGCCCTTAAAATGGATCTCATTGCCTTGGACAGTATACATTGCAGGTTTATTTGCAATATATTTTAGAATCATTTCTATAAATCATTGTGTTTCAGTTGTAAGATAAACACAAGTTAAAGACATAATGCTGCTCCCTAATCCAGTATTTATGCCATATTTAATTAAATATGCTCATTTTTTGAAGTATGCAAGATAACCCCCAAAACGTTTATAACTTGTGCATCATTCAAAACAGAAAATTATTGAGCAATTAATTATTTACTTGTAAGTGTTTTCCAAGGATGAACTAAAGCTTCTGAAGGAGTTCCTGAGAAATTTTAAGTAGAGGAGCAAATTAAACGTTATGTTTTATGGTGACAGATAAAAATGGTTTCTCTTATTAAAAACAAAACTTTCATCTCTCAGTGTCTTCACTAAAGCAGCAAATATATATACATATTCTATCATTTTTCTCATCTCTATTAAATAACAATGAAATCTTTTAATCATTTGAATCACTTAAGGATATTGGGGGAGAAAACAGAAGTAAGCCAGAGAATAAGAGTCAACTTTGCATCTTTTTGCTCTCATAATTCTGTGGTCATAGTCTTCACAAAACTATAGTTACACTCTAAACCTAATTTCAGGCAATGACCAATTCACTTCACGTAATCATTCTAGATTAAAATTTCAATGTATTCTATTCATATAAATAAAATAGTTCTTTATCATATTTTATTGAAAAAAGATAAATATCTTTAAAAATATTTAAAGAGCATATGTAAAGTGTTCTATGCATTTCATGCATTACTATTAATATTATTTTAGATACTAAGCTGCTCTATCCTTTCCTAGAATTATCATCTTTGCATTCTAAAACATGATAGCTTGGTTCCTTTAAAAAAAATCCTTACATTTTCCAATATTAGGCAGCATGTTCAATTATCAAATACACATACAGCCATAAATTGAAAGGTTCATATGCTGAAAAAATTTTAATAAAGTGAATTCTCCTTACATATATATGTATATGTCTATACATATATATCCCATGGCAAATAAAAGATAACAAGGAAACATGTTATCTAAAATTGATATATCTTACCAGGAAATAAAAATTATTACATGTGAAAATGTAGTGAGTCATGATTCATGACTGAAACCATAAGCAAATAAAAATGGTCATATTTTAGGAAGCAGGCTTTGTTAAAATTTGAATGTCAATATGTCACGGTGGACCCTGGAAAAACACAGGGTTAAATGTGTTAAATGTGACTTGTACTCCAGCCCCTATGTGTAAATGTGTTTTTTGCTCCTCAGCAAGCCCTGGACACCCAAAAGAGTGACCTTCAGAGACCTGTTACATAAGGAGCAAGGCAAACAAACCTGAGAGTTCATCAATCAGAACCTAGGTCAGTATGTCCTATGTCATAATGAAACTTCATAGGTTTCTCCTGCTTATTCACAAGGCAGAGGATAGTTTGTGGAACTCTAGGATAATTGCCTTATATCTCAGGGGTATGGTAACATCAAACTTCAGTAATCTTCTTTCCAAAGATGAATCATTTCTTTATTGCTTATGAACCAGAATGTTCTCTGAGATTCCAATCTGGTTAGTATTTTTCTTTTTCATCATTAGAAACTTCTCTTTATGTCTTTAATGTAAATCAGATAAACTAAATATAGAGACAGAACTATGAATCTTGTTTTATCACAGATCATCATAATCATAAATATATGATATATGATAATTATTATCATACTTTATGTGTGAAAATTATGTCTCTCTATATATGCAGTGCAAATACCCTTGGTTTGGTTCTAATATAGTGCAGTTCCATAGAGAGGCCACAGAAAGCTTGATGGAATTAAGAGTTTCAGATCCACAAAGTTCATAAAGACATTCCATACTATTGGAAAAGTAAGTTATTGATACTTTCTGCAAACATGATATATTTCCTTTACCTCCCTGGGGGAATAAACAAAAAGACTGTAAAAGATACACAATGTTTTTTGAGTTTCACATATAGTTTTTTGAAATTAATTATTCTCAGCCCCCAAATGCTCAAAAACTAGCAGTAATGAAATAGCATTTAAAAAGCCACTGCCTCTACTAGTTATTAAGATATCCCGTAGAATCAAAGGAGGGTAATTGAACCCAAATTAAAGTGCGCCAGTAGATCAATAATCATTTAGGCTTTAAATGTGAAACTAATCACATCAGGAAAAGTACCTCTAAAAAACCAGACATGGCTATTATTCTGACTTATGTATGCAACATGCACAAAGGCAATGGGTGTTTTATGATATATTTATTCTATTTAGGCATTATAGGGCAGGAATTAAAATATCATGTAACTGGAGGTGTATGAATTTCTTCCATCCTGTGTGCATTACTATTTAATATGGCACAAATATTTGTAATGAATAAGTCGTCATCATCCCAACTATTTATTTTTAGATACTTGGAAAATATTTTATCATACATTCTTTTCAACTCAGCAACCTAACCTTTAAAAAACAAATTTTGTAAATACTTCTCCCATATCATTTCCATGAGCTAATAACAACAACAACAAAAAGATGGGATGTGTGAAATGAAGTTTTGTCGCTGTTTAGTTAGGAAGTAATGTTGCCCATTTTCCCAAATACAGGTCTGTGGATCAACACACAGATGACTGTAAAATGAGAATATGCAGCAAAAACACGGTACCCCTCCAAGAAGGCATGTAATCATAGGAACCTTATGCATTTTATAGCCTCTCCATGGTGTGTACAATTTCACCAGGGAAATACAGGACCAACATTCAAAGAACGTTGCTCAAATATTTCACAGGCTTATGCCGATGGTAAAAGTCTGTCCTTAAGAGTCTTACACTGCTTGGACAGACAGCTGGCAGCTGCTAACATCTTTACAGTGAATTCATAAACACCATGAATGTCCACTCGAGACCTAAAATGCACAAAGTTGAAGCAGGCGAGTAACCAACCTTGGCGAAATATCGCATCCTTGCTGCATAAAGGCACCCAAGGAAAACCAGAGACTATTAAAAATCCCAAATTCATTAGTTGATTCACTACTTTGTGTTTCTCTTCCATCTTCAAATTCCTCAGTGTGCCACTCGTAGGGGCTAAATCTGCTGACCAGGAATAAAACTACACTGACCCCAATGTAGGCAAAAACAATGCACATCCAGATCTCATAGGCTAAAGGATCAAGAAATGAAAACACTCCTGGTTTGGACTTCTGAGGCTTCTTGATCATGATAGAGATCCCGAGGCTCATAAAGGGCTTTGAGAAATCGATCACCTCCTCTCTCACAAGGGTGATGGTTAATGGAGCGATTGCAATATCAGCTTTCTGCAAGGGAAACAAAGGACAGTAATAGAACCAGGACTCCCAGTCAGGAAGGAATCATAGTTATGCTATTGGATCAATGGGTAGGACAGGAAATCAGGATATGGGAATGAATATTTCCCTGGTGGAGTCCCAGGAAATAATAAACAGAACAAAAGCAGTTTGTTCCCCAATATGCCTCCTTTTCAATAAATACAGAAAACACCCTTCTGGCTTGATTATGAGAACTATAACTGTATCCATGCCTTTGCGATCTTTGAAAAACACATATGGCCCATAGGCTTTAAGACAGATGAAGCCTGTCTCCATTTGCATGTTTGCTTCTGACTTCATCCTTCATCTTCAAATGTTTACAAGGAAACAAGACAGTATTCCTAGAGTAATGTGGGAAACCAACAACCTCAGATGTTGGTACTCTGCATGGAAGTCAAGCATTCCCTCAACAAGAGTTCAAATGGAATGATTTTATCTGTAAGAAGAGTGGTACTTACCCCATATACAAGTTCTCCAACCATCCCATTCCAAATTTTCGTGTCTGCATCCCTGGCCCCATACTTGCCATCCCCAACAATGGTCAACTTGTATTTGAACCCACAGTGTTTGGCGATTTCTGCAGCCAAGTCAACACAATAGCCCTCATATCGCTCATTGCCTTCAAGCATCTCATGATTTTTCTTCATCATAACATAGGGGGATTCCTATACAGAAAGAAAGTGCTTTAGGTGATCAAAACAGCTATATTAATTATCTGCTCTCATTGATTCAAATCTTCTGGTTTAATTATTTTAAATTATTACCTGTTAGCTAGAGACATTGTAGAATACAGATAGTGGAAAATATGAGGAAAAATTAATAATAACATTTCTGAACAAAGATTCTCATATATCTTTCATTATATTTCATTAATATGGCTTGCACCTGGCCATACCAAGTAAACAAGAGACTCAAAAGTTAGTATATCCCCATGTCATGTTTGTAATTCTTAGGGCTTGCTGAAAAATAATGTGGCTCAACATCTGTTTCAGTTAACTCTGGATTCACCACTGTCTTGTTCTAAATTAGGGCTACCTTGATTCCAAAGAACCATCATTCACCCAAAACCCTGTATCACTACTAGTTCAAGGATAAGGTTCATGTTCTAATCAGGTCCATGGGCAGTGAAGTGCAGACTGAAAGAGTTGTTGCCATGGTGATTACAGATGCTATCCTCTCAGACTTGAGATCAAATTTCCTTTATGAGATAATATCCTAGAACTATGCTACACAGATAGCTAGAGAGTAGCATTCCTCTTCAAACACCAGAAAGAAGAAGCATGAAAAAATGTCATAACATCAGCCTAATTTCTCCACTGGAAAGTGGCACTAAGCATATGTGGGGCCCAGTGAGATAGTTCTCAATAGCATGATTAAGACAAAAATCCTCAAATACCTAGCTTACATTTATTAAGACTTTCAAAGTGCCAGCTAATGTTCTTATTCAAATCCCTTACTAGCCTAACTATATTTTCTTCTTAGTATTGTTACCATAATGAATCCCACCAATTCACTGCATCACAGAAAAACAAAATAAGTAATTAGTAAATAATTAGTAAAACAAAATAAGGCTATTTTGTTGCAAAATCCTACACTATTAGTGAACCCCATTTCATTTCCTCCATTTTATTATATCAACAGCTTGTCATGATGACCTACATCTCCCAACCATCTATCCAGAGCCTCAATGTTCAAGATCCAGTTCAATGCTGTCACTCCATCCAACATACATTTACTTAGCACTAGCTACGTGCCAATTACTATGTGGGGACTTGGGGTTAAAAACAAAGGAGATCACCCTTGTCTTTCAGAAGTTCCCCTTTCCATAGGAAGAGAGAGAAGCTGACATTAAACCATGTATTAATAACAAATGTAAGGACAGGACTGATACCATTATTGAGCCATGTAACAAATGTAAGGACAGAATGGACCCAGAATAGTGTGGAAGTGGAAAGGTGAAACATTGATGGAATACAAGGAAGGCTCTTCCAGACTTTCCCCGTTTTTCACTTGTGTAAGCACCACATTGCATGCATGCTCAACCGCCCAGTCATGTCTGACTCTTTGTGACCCCATGCACTGTAGCCCGCCAAGCTCCTCTGTTCATGGGATTATATCCTGGCAAGGATACTGGAGTGGGTTGCCATTTCCTCCTCCAGGGCATCTTTCCTATCCAGGGATCAAACCCACATCTCCTGAAACTCCTGGCAAGCAGATTCTTTTCTACTGAGCCACCTGGGAAGCCCCAAACACCAGGTTATGAATTATCTATAAAGCTAAAGTTCATTCTTGAAGTGGAGAGGAAATATTTTGAATGCTTTAGCTCGTTGGTGATCCCTTGAAACAGAATAACATGCAATGAATGACTGAAACATTCAAAAACATCACCATATCAGTTATTGTCCTAAAACATAAGCAGAAATACTAGTTGGCAGATGTTTTTCTTAAGAAAAAATAATGTCAGACAGAGGCATATGTAGCTAATTACCAAAATAGTAGTGACAACAACGGTCTTATTCTCAAGCCCAGAGGTGTCATTTCCAGAAGGGAGTTCCGTGAGGGTAACAACCATTTTGTCAACTTCGCTCCAGTATCCGATCTGAAAAAGGACACAGAAAGAGTGCGCTTGGATACATGGCCTTTCTATTATCAAAGCACTGAGTTATTTCCAAACCCATGTCTGAATCTGAAATTACACCTATCCTAACTAGACTTGTCCTAAACACATAGCTTTGGAAATCCTAGCCACGGCAATTAGAGAAGAAAAAAGACATATATCTTTTAGATATGTGAATCAAATAAGAATAGAAAGGCACTGCAAAAACCATTCCTAAAGACAGATTGTCTCTTCATGTTCACTTTTCATATTCCCCAAGGGTAATTTCCATGGGAGTGATCATATAGAAACATAAAATTCAAACAATGGCATTTTAGCCATAACAGAAGAAAAAAAATGTTGACTTGAAAATTACATGCACATTTCACCAGCTATGTCTGGTCTCCAGAACCATAATCTTTCAGCTATAGTTCTTTTTCTTCTCATTAAACTCTTTCAACTCTACCTCTGTCTAAAAAAAAAAAAAGTATAATTGTTTTATTCATAGTTATTAAAATTGTTTCAGTATTACTTACCAGAAATATATTTTATTTAGAAAAAAGATTTTAAAATATATGTTTCTGGAGTTGTGGAGTCCATCTATGTGAATACATGTCTCCAGGACTCTGGAAGATGAGGTGGTGGGTCCACTAACCCACCTCCTCACACAGACAGAAAGCCCTCAATTCACTAATGATTTACCTTCCGGGGCCCATTCGTTTTAAGCTCCATGATGTTAATTGTATAATTTATTCTTTTTCCATTCTGGTCAAACTTGATATTTCCCGAAAGACCTTCAACCTGCACCTAATGAGGAAATGGGAAAGGATACAGTTATAAAATCACTTCAACCAGACACAAACTGGTCGACCAGAGGATTCTCCCAGGATGCAAGTCAAGAAAATGACACTCATTAGTTTTCTTTTTTTTCTTCAACCTACCTTTGTGTAGGTAGGAAATAATATTCCCTCTACATAAGACAGAAGGTATAAGATAAGAATGACTAATTCAGCAGGGAAAAAAAATAGTGGCCACCCTTAAGTTGCATCACAATCATTTTGAGTGACTGACCTGTTTGAGGGCCCTTTCTATTTCTACACCTTGTCCCCAGGGCACCGCTGGGTTTGCCAGACAGTCTCCTGCATTTCCCCTTCTGGAGATTTCAATTCTCTGCTTCCGTAAGTTTCGAAAAGCTTCAGTCATCACTTGAACAGCGTCATATGTCAGAGCAGAAGTATACTGAAAAGTATCATACATTTCATAAGAATGGGAGAAAATTCAATGACTTCCTATGCACTGGCTAACAGAATTCCAGTTGCCCACCATACGTGCCATATCAGAGTCCAAGAATTTAGACACAATTTCTACTTCTAGAACCCTCAGAATTTAAGAGGAGTAGTATAGAATATTGGAAATATGCATTGTCCCCTTGATTCTAAACATTTCAATTATATTAGCATCTCATCTATTTCAGGTTGATGTTTTCTGGTTGTGTTGAGTTTTCATTTTTCCAACTAGTTTCTCATTGCAGTATCACTTTATGTCCTGATTTGGTGATACATGGAATTATGGACTTAACAAAACAATATTTCTCCACTGTCTGAAGAGAGATTCAACTGGAAATATGGGAAGAATACTGATTAATTTCGGGATCTTTGCTCTTTAATTCCATCCTAGTGATGCTCAAATAGTCCACAGTGTTCTATCTTTGGGGTGTTTGTTTTTAAACTTCCCTAGGTGATCATGATAATCAATGAGAAGAACCACCACACTTCATGATTTCTATGTCCCCTCATGCTTCAATAATCTATGATAATATTGGTTCCAAGCTTATGATATTCAGATCTCAGTGGGGCAGCAGGATTATTTTAGGAGCTGAGGGTCAAACAGAAAATAACTACTACATGAAATAACTACTACAGAAAATAACTAAGCACCATCATGGTCTGGCTAAGTATTCCAACCCAGGGATCAAACTCGGGTCTCCTGCATTGCAGGCAGATTCTTTACCATCTGAGCCACCACAGAAGCCCAAGAATACTGGAATGGGTAGCCCATCCCTTCTCTAGGGGATCTTCCTGACCCAGGAATTGAACCAGGGTCTCCTGCATTGCAGGAAGATTCTTTACCAGCTGAGTTACCAGGGAAGCCCCCTAGTATATACTACCATGTATCAAGGTATGATGCTGCTGTCAGTAATGATAAATCACATTTTAACATAAAAGCTTTACTGACTGCTGAGAAAATTTCTTTATAAAGTATTTTAATCTTTAGGTAACAAGTACAGTGAAGCTGGGGGAAAAACCACAGTATCACACTGACCCCACCTCTCTCATCCTCTTGAGGACATTTTTTTTTCTGCAGATATACTGTCAACACCTCACATCAGCCTTTTTTCTCTATTGGATCATCTCTAATAGCAAATCCACTGCTCCAATATCTCCTACTACCAATAAGGAGGAAAGAAATACATAGGCAGGTAGATTAAATAGATAGGTGGGTGATGATCATAATAATGATGATGATGAAAGGTAATAGATAACTGCTTATTAGGTTCCTATACCCCTTCAATTTCCATCATCTTTTTCTGTTTCTTTCACAGGAACATTTGTTAAGACAAATTTTCTAAATTTTCACACCAACCCTCCTTGCTCTCTCTATGTGATGTCTTCATTCTATGGCTTTAAATTACATCCAGGTGCTCAAATGTGACTTCCTCAGCAGTACCCTTCATGCCCAGACCACCCTCGATCACTTTCCTTCATGTGACCTTGTTTATTGCCTTCATATTCACCGCCAGTATCTGAGTATCTTCTTCATGTATTCTTTGTCCAATTGAGCTCTTCTCCCCACTAGAACAGTTACTCTAAGGAAGTAGAAAGCTTATTTGTGACCACTGAATTCTCAGAGGTCAGGGCACATTGGGCACACTTAAGAGACTTACTTAGAAGGAAGGGAAGCAGGGAAGAAGGAAGGAAAAAGGGAAGGAGGGAATAAAAAACAGAGAGAGGGAGGAAGGAAAGAAGGCAGGTCAGAAATCTTCATACAGATTCTATCTTTACAGGATTCACATTCCCTCCCAGTGCAGTGAAAAGATATATTAAAAAAAAAAATTGCAATACACCATTCAGTTCAGTTCAATTGATCAGTTGTGTCCAACTGCAACCCCATGGACTGCAGCACGCCAGGCTTCCCTGTCCATCATCAACTCCCAGAGCTTGCTCAAACTCATATCTATCGAGTTGGTGATGCCATCCAACCATTTCATCTTCTGTCATCACCTTCTCCTCCTGCCTTCAATCTATCCCAGCATCAGGGTCTTTTCCAAGGAGTCAGTTTTTCTCATTAGGTGGCTAAAGTATTGGTGTTTCAGCTTCAACAGATCAGATCAGATCAGTCGCTCAGTCGTGTCTGACTCTTTGCAACCCCATGAATCGTAGCACGCCAGGCCTCCCTGTCCATCACCAACTCCCGGAGTTCACTGAGACTCACATCCATCAAGTCAGTGATGCCATCCAGCCATCTCATCCTCTGTCGTCCCCTTCTCCTCCTGCCCCCAATCCCTCCCAGCATCAGAGTCTTTTCCAATGAGTCAACTCTTCGCATTAGGTGGCCAAAGTACTGGAGTTTCAGCTTTAATATCAGTCCTTCCAAAGAAATCCCAGGGCTGATCTCCTTCAGAATGGACTGCTTCGATCTCCTTGCAGTCCAAGGGACTCTCAAGAGTCTTCTCCAACACCACAGTTCAAAGCATCAATTCTTTGGCGCTCAGCTTTCTTTATAGTCCAACTCTTACATCCACACACGACTACTGGAAAAACCATAGCTTTGACTAGATGGACCTTTGTCAGCAAAGTAATATCCCTGCTTTTTAATATGCCGTCTAGGCTGGTCATAGCTTTTCTTCCAAGGAGAAAGTGTCTTTTAATTTAATGGCTTCAATCACCATCTGCAGTGATTTTGGAGCCCCTCAAAATAAAGTCTCTCACTGTTTCCATTGTTTCCCCATCTATTTGGCATGAAGTGATGGGACCGGATGCCATGATCTTCCTTTTTGAATGCTGAGTTTTAAGCCAGCTTTTTCACACTCCTCTTTCACTTTCATCAAGAGGCTCTTTAGTTCTTCTTCACTTTCTGCCATAAAGGTGGTGTCATCTGTGTATCTGAGGTTATTGATATTTCTCCCGGAATCTTGATTCTAGCTTGTGTTTCATGCAGCCTGGCATTTTGCATGATATATGCTTCATATAAGTTAAATAAACAGGGTGACAATATATAACCTTGACATACTCCTTTCCCAATTTGGAAGCAGTCTATTGTTCCATGTACGGTTCTAACTGTTGTGTCTTGATCTGCATACAGATTTCTCAGGAGGCAGGTCAGGTGGTCTGGTATTCCCATCTCCTAAAGAATTTTCCACAGTTTGTTGTGAGCCACACAGTCAAAGGTTTTGGCGTAATCAATAAAGCAGATGTAGATGTTTTCTGGTATTCTCTTGCTTTTTTTGATGACCCAGTGGATATTGGCAATTTGATCTCTGGTTCTTCAGCTTTCTCTAAATCCAGCCAGACCATCTGGAAGTTCATGGTTCATGTACTGTTGAAGTCTAGCTTGAAGAATTTTTAGCATTACTTTGCTAGTGTGTGAGCCGAGTGCAATTGTGCGGTAGTTTGAACATTCTTGGGCTTCCCTAGTGGCTCAGATGGTAAAGCTTCTGTCTGCAATGCAGGAGACCCGGGTTCGATCCCTTGGTTGGGAAGATCCCCTGGAGAAGGAAATGGCAGCCCACTCCAGTATTCTTGCCTGGAAAATCCCATGGACCTCGGAGCCTGGTAGGTTACCATCCTTGGGGTCGCAAAGAGTCTGACACGACTGAGCGACTTCACTTTCACTTGAACATTCTTGGCATTGCCTTTCTTTGAGATTGGAATGAAAAATGACCTTTTCGAATTCTGTGGCCACTACTGAGTTTTCCAAATTTGCTGGCATATTGAATGCAGCACTTTTACAGCATCATATTTTAAGATTTGAAATAGGTCAACTGTAATTCTATCACCTCCATTAGCTTTGTTCATAGTGATGTTTTCTCAGACTCACTTGACTTTGCATTCCAGGATGTCTAGGTGAGTGATCACACAATCGTGGTATTTGGGTCATGAAAATCTTTTTTGTATAGTTCTTCTGTGTATTTCTGCTACCTCTTCTTAATGTCTTCTGCTTCTGTTAGGTCCGTACCATTTCTGTCCTTTATTGTGCCCATTTTTGCATGAAATATTCGCTTGGTATCTCTAATTTTTCTGAAGTGATTCTAGTCTTTCCCATTCTAGTGTTTTCCTCTATTTCTTTGCATTGATCACTGAGGAAGGCTTTCTTTATCTCTCTTTGCTATTCTCTGGAATGCTGCATGCAAATGGATATACCTTTCCTTTTTTCCTTTGCCTTTGGCTTCTCTTCTTTTCTCAGCTATTTATAATGCCTCCTCAGACAACCATTTTGCCTTTTTTGCACTTCTTTTTCCTGGGGATGGTCTTGATCACTGCTTCCTGTACAATGTCATAAGCCTCCATCTGTAGTTCTTCAGGCACTCTATCAGATCCAATCCCTTGAATCTATTCATCATTTCCATTGTATAATCACAGGATTTGATTTAGGTCATACCTGAACGGTCTAGTGGTTTTCCCTACTGTCTTCAATTTAAGTCAATTTGGCAATAAGGAGTTCATTAACTGAGCCACAGTCAGATCCTGGTCTTGTTTTTGCTGACTGTACAGAGCTTCTCCATCTTTGGCTGCTAAGTCGCTTCAGTTGTGTCTGACTCTGTGAGACCCCAGAGACGGCAGCCCACCAGGCTCCCCCGTCCCTGGGATTCTCCAGGCAAGAACACTGGAGTGGGTTGCCATTTCCTTCTCCAATGCATGAAAGTGGAAAGTGAAAAGTGAAAGTGAAGTTGCTCAGTTGTGTCCGACTCTCAGCAACCCCATAGACTGCAGCCTACCAGGCTCCTCCGTCCATGGGATTTTCCAAGCAAGAGCACTGGAGTGGGTTGCCATTGTCTTTGGCTACAAAGAATATAATCAATTATTTCAGTATTGACCATCTGGTGATATCCATGTGTAGAATCTAATATACCATTTAGTGTTATAAATTGATCCAATGGTTGATAGATATTTTTCTTGCTTATTTTTTAATATGAGAGATGTTACAATAAGGCAAATGAGAAAGTAACTTATGTAGAACAAATTACCACCTCCCTGAATCTAGAAATTGTTTAATACATCACATCTTTAGTGTTAAAAAAGGAGTGTGAAGTTATTATTATAATTTTTTCATGAAAAGTTTAGCTGAATTAGTTTCATTTTATCACATGAATGAATCAAATTTGATGGGAAAGTGATAGAAGGAAAGAAGAAAAAGAAAATGATTTTGAGACCACAGGACTGTGAATGATGCTGTTAGTTGTAAGATATACACATTTATTGCTAAATTTTCTTAAGCAATGCCACTGCAGGGATATACATGAGCCCTTCTTCACAAATCTACATTATCTCTTGGGTGGCTGCACTTTAGTTTCCTGGAAATACCCCTAATAGATGGATCTAAATCAAACCCATCTCTATTTTTCCCCCAAATCTGCAACCTCTTCCTTCAAATTGTACAAGCAAGAAATTAGTAAAATACACTGTGTTATATATCCATGTGAAAATCACTCATGTCCAAGTCTTGGCTACCCTGTGGACCATACAGTCCATGGAATTCTCCAGGCCAGAATACTGGAGTGAGTAGCCTTTCCCTTTTCCAGGGATCTTCCCAACCCAAGGATACCAGGTCTCCCGCATTGCAGGCATATTCTCTACCAGCTGAGCCACCAGGGAAACCCAAGAATACTGGAGTGGGTAGCCTATCCTTCTCCAGGGGATCTTCCCAACCCAGAAATCGAACCAGTGTCTCATGCACTGGAGGTGGATTCTTTACCAACTGAGCTATCTGGAAAGCCTGTCCATGTAGGCCATCTATATTCCTGGATTGAAAATGTAATTTCTGGGAGCCTCTCCTAAGAAAACATCCTCAAATACAGAGAACTTAAATACAAAGATATTAATTTCAGCATCATTCATAATGTGCAAAAATTATAAGGAATCTAAGTTTATGAGAATAAAAGAATGTTTAAAAACTATGCTTTCTGTGGAAAGCATATGTGAACATATGTGTGGAAGCATATATGTGGAAGCATTATGTGAACATTAGCTTCCCTGGTGACTCAGATGGTAAAGAATCCATCTGCAATGAAGGAGATCTGGGTTCGATCCCTGGGTTGGGAAGATCCCCTGGAGAAGTGAATAGCTATCCACTCCAATATTCTGACCTGGAGAATTCTGTGGACTGTATCGTCCATGGGGTCACAAAGAGGTGCACATGACTGAGCGACTTTCACTTTCACTATGCAAACAATAAAAAGTTCTATTAATAACGATTATGTAGCAATACAAACTGGAGAAGGCGATGGCACCCCACTCCAGTACTCTTGCCTGGAAAATCCCATGGACGGAGGAGCTGGTAGGCTGCAGTCCGTGGGGTCGCTAAGAGTCGGACAGGACTGAGCGACTTCACTTTCACTTTTCACTTTCATGCATTGGAGAAGGAAATGGCAACCCACTCCAGTGTTCTTGCCTGGAGAATCCCAGGGATGGGGGAGCCTGGTGGGCTGCCATCTCTGGGGTCACTCAGAGCTGGACATGACTAAAGCGACTTAGCAGCAGCAGCAGTAGCAGCAGCAGCAATACAAACAATACAAGCTAATTAAAATAAGTGAAAAACATTACAACTAAATATTTTTCAACAGAAAATTAGAATAAAAATAATTGCATCCTTTCAACAAAAAAGGGAAGAAAAAGAAACAAATGATTAGAATAAAATAAGAGGGAGGAAATATACATGATGATATTTTCTTGCCAAGTACTCTACAATATCCATGTAGCTTTAAAAAAAATCTGTATTATATCAAAAGCATTGCTTTAAATCATATCTATTTAAGAAAAGACTTCTTGGAGAAATAGAAATATCATGACAGCTTTTATCTGCCTCACATATCTCTATTCTCCTAGAGGAAAAAAATTGATTAGTTTGCTTTCTTATACAGCAATCTGTCTGTTGCTAGTTTAATTCTTATGATGAAGTTTAGGTCACTGAATTAGAAACAGAAGCCAGTATTATAGTTTGTATTCAGGAATTATGATCATAGTTAAAAGGCAAACTCTTCCTTGAGTCACCCTGCTCATACTACTATGAGAAATCTATAAAGTCATCTGCTAAATGCTTCAGAGTCTATAAATGCTGGTGAACTACATTAAAAAAATAAGATGAGGCTGAATCAACTAAAAGCATTTCAGTCCACGCAGCATGTTACCATTATGATTCAGGGCATGAGCTCACCAAGAAGAAAAATCCTTCCACCCTTTACCAAATGTTCAAATCTAATCAAGTCTCAAGCTTATTATCATTGTAAATTAATAGTCACAATCATAGATTCAATTCTGGGCTGAGAGAAAATCAACAGCCTCTGTATCCAGAGCTCCTTCTGGTTTATGTTCTGCATATGTGGCTCATTTATTTTTCTCAACAAATATGTTCACATTTTTGATTGTATAGTTAAATATTTCAATTTTATTCTACCATTCACTAAACTAGATGTAAATTAATTTGAAGGGAACATGATGGCGATGTAACAATCTCCTTCCTTGAAAACAAATGCATCATCTCTGTCCTGATGTTTATGTTCTGTGAAATTCCTCAGCTGACTTGGAAATTTATATTTCAGCGGGGTGCCATTATATGCTGTGGTGCTCTACCACAATCACTCCCATCCACACTTGAAGAAGAAATCTGGGGAAACATTTTTACGGTCCGTTTTCCAAATGCACTTTTTATTTCCTTTTTAAGTGTATCTTTATTGAGACTCATTTTTCAAAAGTAAAATGATCTATGCATTTTAAACATGTTTGTTTTGCCCAATAGTTATATTATTCAGTAACACATTTCTCTAATCACTGATAACAGAAATGTTAATCTTATAGTCAAAAAACAAAATTACATGAAAAGAAGTTCTGTATACATTTAAAATGCGACCAATATACAGAGGGTAACTAGGCTGTAATATAAAATTTTATGGGTCATAATGGCAGCACCTATTCTGAAACATATGTTATCTGCATGGTGCTTTAAAAATAGGGGAAAACATCAAAACATCATTCAAAAAGGAAGTACTAGGCTTTAGTATTATGAAACTGTCACAAAATTTCCTATGAATGGGTATTCCATATCTTCCTTGACACTTGAAACTGAATTGACTATAGTTTAGGAAGCATTTAATACACCATCTTCTGATCTCTATCAGAGCTGCCTCAAGCTCTGATTACAGCATTTACTACTCTGTTGCCTTGAGCAAGTTAATTAAAGTGTCTGTGTGCAAAGTTTCTTATCAATGAGATAAGCAGAACAATGTCTCTTCTATGTCATAGTGGAGTTGGAAAGGTAAGTGAGGGAAAAAGGAAGAATTCATGTTGACTTAGTTCTCTATGTGTCAAACATGAGCTGGGTAGTTTCATAGAAAGACCTTAAAAAAAAAAAAAACCTCTATGCAACAAATACTTTTATTCCAATGGTATAGGTGAAGATTACAAGTTATCAAGTTATATTTTACTCAGGGTCACAAAAATATATGGCAAAGGTGGAATTTGAATCCCGATCTCTTCATTTCAGGGATAATGAGGTGATGGGCTGTCCTGGTTTGCCTTGGCCTGTCCCAGTTTTGGATCTGAAAGTTTGGAGTCCAGGCACACTGGGACTGTTGGATTTTGAGTTTTAAAATACACTAAAAATCAAAGTTATTGACCCGCATGTTTGCCTTCTTTTTTCCTTTTATTACTATCTATCTTGTTACAAAATTAGCTTGTCTTTACACTGTTTTGAAAACCACCATCCTGATCTATAAGTCTCTGATCCAATAAGTTCAGAAAATAATTTTAATGTTGGCATATTAAAGGCCCCGAGAAATCCTGCAGTAAAAATTCCAATTACTTTGATTGGTCAGCATTGCCCAAACTAATAACCATTTAAAATTTTTCTTTAACATCAATTACTTTCTATAAAAATAACATTTGTATAACATACTTTGGGCTGTCAAAAGTTTTATAGTCCGATACATTTTATACAGCCATTTAAAAAAACAGCATCATTTATTTAGGTAAAATTATTATAAACTAGGCAGACACTTTGGCTCAGAGGGTAAAGCATCTGCCTGCAATGCAGGAGACCTGGGTTTGATCCCTAGGTCAGGAAGATCCCCTGGAGAAGGAAATGGCAACCCACTCCAGTATTCTTGCCTGGAAAATCCCATGGACAGAGAAGCCTGGTAGACTGCAGTCCATGGGATCGCAAAGAGTTGGGACACGACTGAGCGACTTCACTTTCACTTTCATTATAAACTAAATGATATCTCCCTAGAGAAACACATAATATAATTACTCTCAGTTTCTTTATCACAAAATTATCAACATTGCCAAAAATGATGAGCTCTAGGAACAATATATAAGCTTATAAGAAAGTTTACAAAGTCTCTCTTTTCTTTAAGCTTCTTGGCAATGGCCTGAAATCAACTAAAGCCATAGAAAAGAAAAAAAAAAAAAAAGAAGTACATTATAAACTTAAAATTATTCACTTCTCTTGATTTCGAATTCAACTGAAGTCTACCCTCTGGGAAAGAGCTGTCTGTGATAAGGTCATCACTGCTTTCCTCTAAAGCCTATTAAATACATGCCTTTTGTAGCTTCACTGAATAAAATCACAGAATCTTCATTAAGACCCAACATCACTGGAACAACAGGAACTCTCACTCACTGTCAGTGGAAATGCAAAATAGTACTGCTACTTTGGGAGACAGATCATTTCTTACAAAACTAAACATACTTCTATGTAATCGAGCCAACACACTCCTTGGTGTTTACCCAAAGGAGTTGAGACATGAAGCCCACTCAAAAAACACCACATATGTTAATAGCAGCTTTATTTATAATTGCCAAAACTTTGGAAGCAACCAAGATAGTCTTCAATAAACATGTATAATACCATGTATGAAACGAGTCGCCAGTCCAGGTTCGATGCATGATACTGGATGCTTGGGGCTGGTGCACTGGGACGACCCAGAGGGATGGTATGGGGAGGGAGGAGGGAGGAGGGTTCAGGATGGGGAACACATGTATACATGTGGCGGATTAATTTCAATATTTGGCAAAACCAATACAATATTGTAAAGTTTAAAAATAAAATAAAATTTAAAAAAATAAAAAAAATAAAAAGTTAAGCAAACAAAACAAAAAAATAATGTGAGGTACATGAAGACAAAAGAATATTATCAGAGTTAAAAAGGAGTGAGCTACGGAGCCACCAAAAGACACAGAGGAATTTTAAATGTAAATGACTAAGTGTAAGAATGATGCTAAAGCTGAAACTCCAGTACTTTGGCCACCTCATGAGAAGAGTTGACTCATTGGAAAAGACTCTGATGCTGGGAGGGATTGGGGGCAGGAGGAGAAGGGAACGACAGAGGATGAGATGGCTGGATGGCATCAATGACTCGATGGACGTGAGTCTCAGTGAACTCCAGGAGTTGGTGATGGACAGGGAGGCCTGGCATGCTACGATTCATGGGGTTGCAAAGAGTCAGACACGACTGAGCAACTGATCTGATCTGATCTGAAGTGTAAGAAGCCAATCAAAAAAGGGTACACACTATGTAATTCCAACTGTATGACATTCTGGAAAAGGTGTAACTATGGAGATAGTAAAATGATCAGTCAGTGGTGGCCAGGTGTTTGTGGTGGGAGGAGGGATAAATAAATGAAATGCAAAGGGCTTTTAGAGCCACGGAAATACTCTGTATGAAACAATAACAACGAAAGCATGCTATTATCTATTTATCCAAACCTGTAGAATGCACAAGACCAAGAGTGAGTGGGCTTTTCTTTTGTTTGATTATTTGTATATTGGATTTTAATTTTATTCACTTCCATATAACAGCATATATAAAACGTGGCACAGAAAAAAGCATTTATGAAACTTGCTCACTCCTTTGAGATTGGCACAGATTACATACTTTAGAAAAAAAGAAAAAGCCAACGATGGAAGAATTTTCATCTCTAAGGGTAGATTTTATTTGGAGATAGGCAAAAGTCATTTTGAGACTAAGTCTCATGAAATGTGGTAGGGAAAAGCCTGAACAAAACAAACAAACAAAACTGAAAAAAAGGGTGAATGGTAACATAAACTATGTACCTTGGGTAATTACAAGCCATGTGTCAACATAGGCGCCTCAATTCCAACACATGCATCACTCTGGTGAGGGAAGTTATTGGAAGACGCTGTGAGGTATAGGAACAGGGTACATATAGGAAATCTCTGTATCTTCTACTCAATTTTGCTGTGAACCTAAACCTGCTCTAAAAGTAATGTGTTAATTGTTGTTTAATTGCTCAGTCATGGTTGACTTTTTGCTACCCCATGGACTGAAGCACGCCAGGCTTCCCTGTCCTACCCTGTCTCCCAGAGTTTGCTCAAACTCATGTCACTGAGTCAATGTTGTCATACAAAATCATCTTATCCACTGTCATCCCCTTCTCCTACTGCGTTCAATCTTTCCCAGTATCAGGGTCTTCTCCAAGGAGTCAGCTCTTTGCATCAGGTGGCCAGAGTGTTGGAGCTTCAGCTTCAGCATCAGTCCTTTAGTATTTAGGACTGATTTCCTTTAGGAATGACTGGTTTGATCTCTTTGCAGCCCAAGAGACTCTCAAGAGTCTTTTCCAACACCACAGTTCAAAAGCATCAATTCTTCAGCACTCAGGCTTCTTTATGGTCCAACTCTTACATCCATGCATGACTACTAGAAAAACCATAGCTTTGACTAGACAGACCTTTGTCGGTATAATGTCTAATGTTTTTTTCTTTTTTTTTAAAAAAATATTTAATTTAAATTTATTTATTTTAATTAGAGGCTAATTACTTTACAATATTGTATTGGTTTTGCCATACATCAACATGAATCCACCACAGCAGATGAATGGATAAGAAAGCTGTGGTACATATACACAATGGAGTATTACTCAGCCATTAAAAAGAATACATTTGAATCAGTTCTAATGAGGTGAATGTTTTTGCTTTTTAACACTTTGTCTAGGTTTGTCACAGCTTTTCTTCCAAGGAGCAAGCGTCTTTTAATTTCATGGCTTCAGTCACATCTGCAGTGATTTTGCCCAAAAAAAAAGTCTTTAACTGTTTCTATTGTTTCCTCATCTATTTGCCATGAAATGATGGGACCGGATTACATGACCTTAGTTCTTTGTTGAGTTTTAAGCCAGCTTTTTTTTCACTCTCCTCTTTCACTATCATCAAGAGGCTCTTTAGTTTTTAGTTGCTTTCTGCCATAAGGGTGGTGTCATCTGCATATCTGGGGTTATTGCTGTTTCTCCCAGCAATCTTGATTCCAGCTTGTGTTTCATCCAGCCCAGCATTTCGCATGATGTACTCTGCATACAAGTTAAATAATCAGAGTGACAATATACAGCCTTGACACACTTTTTTCCCAATTTTGAACCAGTGCATTGTTCCAAGTCCAGTTCTAAATGTTGCTTCTTGATCTGCATACAGGTTTCTCAGGAAGCAGGTAAGGTGGTCTGGTATTCCCATCTCTTTAAGAGTTTTCCAGTTTGTGTGATCCACACAGTCAAAGGTTTTTTTTAATTTATCCTTGTCTTAATTAGAAAACTAATAAAAATGCAATGTCTTTATAAGCACACAAGATGTATCAACATTTCCAAGAGTGAAAAGACAGCTCCATTGGCAAGAAACCAAAATGAACATCTTTTCTATTATTATTTTCTTTGAATAATAAAATTAAGTTTTTAATCCACTGGGAAGAAAGACTCTTGAAATTAAAAAGAATATATTGAAAACAACATACTCAAATCAACACATTGTCTGGTTTTGATTCACCCATCGGTAGGTAAAGACTTTCCTTAGAGACTGATATTTTACTTTGTTCACTTCTTAGGAATCTTCTAACAGGTGAAATTTCCTTATTTTTGTAGTCTGAACAATAAAAACAATATTTTCCAGGGTTATTTAAGAATTGATTTCAGCGGAGGTGACTAGCTACAAGTCACTATAATCTTTGATAGAAGAAGGAGCTATTTGAGGGTCATAAATTTGGCAAAAATTACAAATATTAGCATATGGGTTTCAGTGCCTAAATTTGCATATCACATAATCATGGTATTAAATTTGGGAGAAATCTCAGCAATCATGGACATTTCTTCCCTTTGCAGATGAAAAAATGTGGACATGAGATGAACCTAGATATCATGCATTATAATTCAAACAGTGATAATGCATTTTCATTTTTCTTGGTATAATATATGTATCTCCATAGTTTAATATATCATTTCCATTACTTTTTATAAAATATGTGATTTTCTCAATATATTTTTAATTTGAATTTATTTCAGTTATAAAAACACTTTTTAAACCTAAACCACAAAACATAAAAGATAAATCTTATCAAGCAACTTTTTTGTTGCATGTCAAAAATACTTTAATATTCATTGTAGGGGATGACAACGCACCAGCAGTGAGTTTGGTCAGTTAAAACATTCAAGGAGCAGAATCATTTTCATGAAGCCACCGCAGCACATTTAATGCACGATGCTAATCACTGAACTCAAAGTGATTATACTATTTTTCAATATGGCTCATAATTAAGAAAGTTTGAATTCCTGTTTTAAGTCTTTTTTAAGTCTTTTTCTGAGTAAAATGGGATTCTTGGAGGAAAGCCATTATTTAAGGTGACACACAATGTCAGTCCTATATTATGGTTGAATTCCTTAACACCTGCAGGTCTCAACAGATACAATTCAAACTAGGTCCAAACTGTCCACATGACAAGGTACAATGGATGATTACACGTTGCAAGTCGTTGAAGACCCTGAAAACACCAAAAATCTATCTCAAAACAGAAATGTATGCAAATTAGTTTTAAGATAGTGTCAAATCATCTGAATCATCTGTCTCTTTGTCAACAATTTTTTTTTTAAAGGTAAAATGCTCATTGCAACTGTCCCATTTAAACCCAGGTGCCATGATAGTTCAGGTCTGATTACTATAGAATTTTATATTTCAGCCAGCAAAATAACACTACTTTTCTGCCACAGCTGAGTAAAAGAACACAACAGATGCTCAGGACAAAAATTTAAACCCCATCTTATGGCAATGATAATTACCTATTTTTTCCTTTCCCCCTGTCTTGATATATTCAAAATATTGACTTATTTTTCACTTCATCCCACTTCATTTCTACAAATCTCTATTATGTGCCTACTCTGTGCAAATCCTGGCATGAGCTGTGGGGCTACTAAGATAGAAGGATGCAGAATGTCTTTCTGAATCTTGTTTTCAATCCACAAATACCTCTCAATTGAATTTATATTCATATATTACAAATGTAGGGTTGTGATTTTTGCAATTATTATTTCTAATGAAATGGAGAGAACGGGCAAGTGTAACAAATCCATTTATTTCTCTCCCTCCTCATGCCACAGCCACCACTCAGACAACTACCAGGTATTGTCTGGATTGCTCCTGAAATCTTCTTAAAAGCTCCCGTCACCAAGATCTGTTGTCACCAGGGCAGCCCATAATCTTTGTGTATCAAACCTATAGCCATCATTCTCCTCTAGGGCATTCTGGCTTCTCTCATGCATGCTAAGTTGCTTCAGTTGTGTCCAACTCTTTGTGACCCTATGAAACCATTGCCCATCAGGTTGGTCCATGGGGATTCTTCAGGCAAGGATATTGGAGTGGGTTGCCATGCCCTCCTGCAGAAGATCTTCCTGACCCAGCTATCAAACTTGAGTCTTTTATATCTCCTGCATTAGGCAGATGGGTTCTTTACCACTAGTACCACCTGGGAAACCCTCAGAATACGACAAATAATTCCTTAGAGGTCAACAAGGCACATATATGTCTATAAGGTATTCTTTCTCAGAATTCCCTCAAAACTCCTCTGTTCAACTTCCAGCCTTACAGAAATATTTATATTTTCCTTGCACTGGGGACTTTGTGGGGAGTCATGTTCCCTTCCTTCTTCTAATTCTTATCTCTCCCTCAGGTTTTAAATTCCATATGATTCCCTCAAAAAAGGAAGGCTTTTTTGCTTACAGATCTGGGAATAGGAGCCTCTTAAGGGTGCTTTCCTTTGTTCATTCAGAAAGCCATTTTGCTAAAGAGCTGCTCTGTGCCAGGCCTACTTCTAGGAGCTAGGAACAAACAAAATCAGGGAACAAACAAACACCAACCAAAAACCCCTGCCTCCAAGGCACTTACTTTCAAGCTGAAGGAGCCAGGCATTTAACAAAGTAATGAATAAATTCATTATGAATACAGTGCACCAGGAGGTATTAAACAGAAAAAACTGGAGCAGGGAAAGGGCATGGGACACACTCTGATGGGTGGGGAGATTGCCATTTTAAACAGAGAGCCTGTTGCTAGCTTCCTTGAGGAGATGGCATCTGAATAAAGACCACAGAAGGCAGGAGGCTTAGCTTTGTGGATGTGAAGGGGAGAACAGTCCAGAAGAAGGAAGATTCAGTGCTGAGGAGGGAAGGTCTCCTGTGCTTAAGAATGGGTAGAAAGGCCACCATAGGTGAAGCAGAGGGAGCAAGGGAAGAGCCCAGAAGAAGAAGGCAGGGTATGTACAGCCACATGAGTCAAAGGGATGCATCTAGCTTTTACTCCAAAGGCATAGAGGGCCAAAGAGTGGCCTGGAGAAGAACAGTTGTGAAACAGGAGGGAAGGGGCAGGCACAACATTTGAAGGACCAACATAGCCCCAGGATATGACATGATTAGAACTAACTGGATCCAAGATGGTAGATGAGTCAACTTCCACTAGATCTTGAGCCTCAGTATGCACTCACTGTACCACATCAGGAAGCTAAGTGACATAACCTCAGGGGCCATGACAGTTCCAAGGTGATGATCAAAGATCAAGAAGTTGGTGGTGGCCCAATTCCTGGAAATCCCCACCCCTTCTCCCAAAATATCTAGAATACTTCTCCCACTCATTAGCCAATGAAATTAACTGTCCCTATAAAAACTGACAACCCCATACCTTGGGACCATCCTCACCTTTTGAGATGGCCCACACTCTGTCTGTGGAGTGTGTTTCTCGCTAAACAAATCCACTTCTTACCTATCACTTTGTCTCTCACTCTCTCACTGAACTCTTTCTGAGCTGAGACATCAAAAACCTGAGCTTCATTAAGTCCTGAGACCAGGTGAGATCTCAGTTAAAAGACCAAGGGTTCAAGTCCCAATCTGAGTTACAGAGTGTCAGCAGCATAATACAATTTAAGTTTTAAAAAGACCACAAGCCTGGAAGATAGAAGGACAAATGTAGAGCAAGGGAATCCAGTCTGGGAAATCACTGCAATATCCCCAGCAGCAAGGCCATGGTGGCTGGATGTAAGGGGGTGCAGAATAAGAAGGATGTGCTGACGGATTGGTTGTGGGCTACAGGGCGAGAGAGAAGTCAAGTCCTTGGTTGAAAGGATAACTGTGAAGACAGGGTTGCTATCAACTGACAGTAGAAGACTGTTACAGGAATAATTTTTCAGGGGCTGAAGAGGCAGCAGGGGTAGAAATCAGAAGTTTTAGAGTGTGTTGATTTCCACACATTAGTAAGATATTTTCCTCCAAAGTTACAAGGTCATTGCTGGTTTCTAGCCTGAAGACAACTGATGCCATGAAGACTAGAAGTTTGTCTTCTCTGAGACCTGTAACAGTGCCCACTTGCAAAGTAAAAACTCAGTAAATGTGTATTGAATTGATGAATGATCATTGAACATTAGCAAATTAGTGAAAGAGAATCAGATTTAAAATCTCAGTGCCACAACTCTAGAGTTACTTTTTTGTACAGGATATAAGAATGAAGAAATTTAACATTCATAATTAATATTTGGTGTTTATTAAAATATGTGAAATATTGACAATTTAAGATTTTACTTGTATTGGCTGAATAAGACTGATTTTACTTAGGAAACTGTAGTAGCTACATTAACTTTCAAGGAACACTAAAACTTTAAAATAATCATTAATTTAATAGTCCCACAACTCAATATAAATTATGTAACTTCCAGTGCCTAACCACGGAGAGAATTTGATGCAGTGAACTGTATTTTTATAAGTTTTCATGCCTATAGCATAAGTTTTTATTGTAATATAATAAAATATGATTTAAATGATCAGGCAAAGCATCTGGTACAGTCAATGATCCAAAAGAAAATGTGCAAAGAAAGAACAACATTAGCAATTACTTTCACTCCCTTTCCTTGAACAGATCATAGATGCCACCTGTTTATATTAGGAAATGGTATATTGTTCCCTATCTAGATTGTGTTCCTTTCTTTTGCCCATGAGAAAAATCATGAGAGAAACAATCATAAAAGCCCTGTCTTGGAATTACTCTTTTACATCTGTCCACAACTGAAGAGCCTGATCTCTTGGCACTGTACCCCTCTCAAATTCCCTGGATTGCTCATGCTATTTTATCAATCTGGTTCTTCTTCCCAAGCATGCCCCTCCACTTTTTTTCCACCTCTGGAAAGCCTCCTTTACTATCCTACCTACTATACTCTCCTAATCGAGTGTAGGAGCTGCTGTATTTTACATGCATTGTTCTGTATTCTATAATATTTGCTTATTGACATGTTTGTATCCACCATTGACTGTGGATTAGCAATGGCAAGGGTCATTTTTTAAAAATACCTTCAGTTCCCAGCTCTCAAGTACATGAGCAATACATGCCCATGTTATGACAAATTCCAAGCCAAAGGCACACCCTCCACATGGATTTTCAGTACTTTTTTATCAAGATTCAACGGCCATTGTTTTCCAAAGCTATGCTAAATATTGATAAGTCTTTGTAAATGTTGTTTTATTTTTGAGCCTAGATTCAAACAGTGACGCAGAGCCTACTTGTTTTTGTTGTTTTGGGGGATGAAGTAGAAAAGAACAGCTTTATTGCTTTGTGAGGCAAAGGGGGACACAGCAAGCTCGTGCCTTGAAAAACTGTGTCCCAATCTGGGAGAAATTGATGAGGAGTTTTATAGCAATGGTTAAAAGGTGGGGTTTCTGATAAGGATCAGGGTATGTGAAGCACCTTCATTCCTTTAATCTGGAATCATGGCCTTCCCTGAGTTCCAAAGGGCAGGTTCAAACAGTTGCTAATCATGAAAGGAAGGGATGTACAGACAACAGGGCAGTCTTGGGTCAGGGTCTTGGTTCTCCCTCAATGGATACACATTACTTATCTTTAAGCTTTTCTGTGGAACGAAACCCCCCCCAAAATGGAAGAGCCTATGTTTTTATATTTATAAGCCTGTGCTCTCTGGAGTGCCCCACAAGGAAGGGCCATCACAAACTCTCTGAAACTTGGTAGAAGGAGCCATCAGGGAGTCAGTATGGAAAGAAATACTACAGCAAGAAAGGTCACCAACGATGTGAAATCTGGTGCTACATCTTGGCAATCTTGGCTACATTTTTGGCAGAATATTTGTTCTGCCAAATATTGTTGGCAGAACACATTGCCAACAATCTCTCATCCCCCAGATCTGCTTGAACTTTGATGTATGGCACATGAACTTTAATAATGATATGACTTCCATGAGAAAAATCATCTTCTTTGCTTTCATCCTTTCACAGCTGGCAGCTGTGGGAGGCTACAGGATGACTAACAGAGTGTTCAGAGGAGCACGTCAGCTCCATCTGAGGGTGAGTGCCACATGCAAGCTCCATCAGAGAACTATATTGGCACCATATCTGGGTGCAGGGAAGCCTGCAATCCCACCAGATGGGATCCACAGTCAGATCCCTGCTGAGAGCAGGTGGAGACAGACACTGATGGCTGTCCTCTGATCCACTGATGCTAACTCTCAGCAGCCCCATTGCACGAAGACATGCCCACAAGACCATAACCCTGTTATAAATGCATATGTGCTGAATCTCAATCAAGGTCACCAAACAAGAAGCCACCTACTTTTGAGGAAAAATTAGTTCTGGGCTATTCTTTAACATCCCATGGGACACTTTAATTCTGTGTCAAATTCTCACATAATTAAAAGGATCCATTTGCACACCCCAAAGTAGAAAACTTTAGAGCTTCTAATTTTTATCTAGCACCAGACTCACAGCCAGATACAAATTTAAAGGTAAACATTTATATCTATTTTTTTCCATTTGTGCAGAAAACAAGAGCATCAACTAAAATTCTCCAGGCTGTGTCAACATAACTGTGAGGGCATCTGAAATAACACTGTTCCTGACTTGTTATTGCACAGTGTGCTTTATAACACAGAGATAAACAGATCACTACACATTTGACAATGTTCTGCAACTTTTAATTGTCATATAACTCGAGTTTCATAAAGCAAGTAAACATGATCTCAGCCCACTCACTCTTCCATGCACTCTCCCTTAGGTTTTACTCTTATCTCTGCTCTCAATAAGGTGACCAACAGAAGAAAAATAAAAACCTTCCTATCAACAGCAGAAATATTCATATTTGGAGGTAAATATAGGCCTGTATGTGTACACACAATACAATACATTGAATAAACAAGTAAAGACTTAAATGTGCCCAGACCCACAGAGCATTCAAAGATTCTTTGATTGCATAAGGCAATTTTGTTAATTATTCTAACAAATTTTTTCTTCTTTATAAGACATCCCAGAGAACAGGCTAATCACCAGAAGTTAGTCAGAGACAGAGACGGAGGTGGAGGTGGAGGTGGAGACAGAAGTGGAGGCAGAGGTTGGGATGGAAGTGGGAAAGGAGGTGGAGGTGGAGATGGAGGTGGAAGCAGATCCTGATAGACATGTACCTTAATTGTAGTCGTGTGTGCTCCAGGGTATTCTTTTTCTTCCAGTGTTGACCATCTTTCTATAAACTTAGATACCAGAGAATCATCATAGTCCACTATCTGAAATCCAGAGACATTTGCTCCTCCAAACTGAATTTTTAATAGGTCCCCATCAGTAAATCCCTGGGCAGAAAACACATTTATGTCATATTTTTTATTAAGAACCACACAGAACTTTGACATTTACCAAATAATTCTATACACTGTGGTTCTGCAAATTTCAAAGAATACCAAAGAGATATAAAAAGCCTACAGTAAATGTTTCATGCATTTTATCAGCCAATATTCTTCTTCAGCACTTAGCATCATCTTGGTTATCGTTGTCCTTAATCAATGATTGTCTACTGGTCCTACTTACATAAAAGTTCTCCAGATTATTGAAATGGAGTCTTATTTATCCTTATCTAAGGAGAAGAATGGAGTTTTATTTATTATATCTACAACAGAGCACCACCAGATATTCAAACATTAAGCCAGTTCTTCAAGAGCTACAACACTGTGAGATGGTTATTTCTATTTAAATTGTTCATTCTCTCAGATAATATAAAACCCTTTAAAAGAGAAGGAAAGGTTCCAAATGGTTTGTCATTATTTGAGAACAATTAAGCATGAAACTTAGTTTTTATAAAATGTATTTAATTTTAAAAAATTCACTTCTACTGTATTATCAGGATGAATTCAGTCATCACGAAAACTATCGTATGGTGTTGCCAACAACTTCAAATACTGTGCCGATTTAAATTGTACCTCAGTTTGGGAGCACATTCTCTGAATGATTAAATCACAATTTTAAAGTCACTATTACAAATATTTTCACTTTATATACTATTCCACATCATTGTGCAAAAGAAGTGAAAATATTTTGACTCTAAAATGTAAGAGAGTCTTTTCTTTGTTGCTGATATTAAAAATAAAGTTTAATATTATTTGTGTGGAGGATAATTATCTATATTTTGTTAGTGAATTATGTTTTTGTTTTTCTTTTTATCAAAATAATTCAAATAAAGGAAAATATAACAAAAATCATTGATTTTCTGTTCTGCCCCACACACGTGTTAGTTAAGCTCTTCAAAACAATCAATTTCAGTAATTTTTGTTTTTCATGTATTTGCCTCCATATTTCTGCATGAAACATTTTTGCTCTTTTTTTTCCTAACTTAACCATGCTAAGTTTTCTTATGAGTTTATACTTGTGCTAGATGAGTAAGTCTCATAACCAAACCATCTATCTCTTGTCCCATTTTCATGTTCACCGTTTTCACATTTAAAATTCTGTCATTTAGAGTAAAGCCAAACAATGTGCTAGGATTTCATTTTCCTTCTTAAATAATATTTCCTTCTAATGTTAATGATATCTGCATTTTTCTCATTACTAGAACTTTCTCTGTATTTATCCTTAATTTTTTCCAGTTGCTCCACAAAAAAAAAATTTCATGTTTATACAAGTAAAGCTTTTTTCAAATAAAATATTCAAACATTGCACATAATCTATTTTCCCTGTGACCTGGAGCCTTCCTCCTTAATGCTGCAACCTGATTGGTTCCTCTTTCTATTTGCTCTGCCATCTTACCCCTGAAATGCCCCTCCCCACTTTTCGGAGCAGATTCTCTGTATCACTTTTCTCTCCTGTTTTACCCCTTCCTTCTGCTAGAGTCCGCAGAAGTCCTCTGAGATGCATGGAGGTACATTTTTGGAGACATTGAATGCCTATAAAGATCTTTATTTTGCTCTGACAATTGACCAGTATTTTGTCTGGTCAAAACTTAAAATTTCAATTTTTTTTTCACTTTTTTAAATTATCTTAAATTTTATTTTATTTTTTAACTTTACAATATTGTATTGGTTTTGCCATATATCAACATGAATCTGCCACAGGTATACACATGTTCCCCATCCTGAACCCTCCTCCCTCCCCGTACCATCCCTCTGGGTCGTCCCAGATGAAAATTTCAATTTTAAATTGAAATCCTCATAATCTGAAGGCATTGTTCCAGAGACTTTTGCTTTTTCTTAAAAATTACAATATCATTATTTTGAATCATTTTTTGCATGTGACCTGTTTCATACTCCTCCCTGGCCCCCACTTGTCAAAACCTTTAAGATCTATTATTTATCTCTGAAATTTCATGATGCTATTTTGTTTAAAATACGAAACCTTTTGTCTTTCATTATTGTGTGTATCCAATAGGCAGTTGTGTGTCATTCAATACCAGGAATTTTTCTGAACATTTCTTTGATAATTTCCTTCTCCTTTTTTTTCACTATTTGTGTCCCTACAAAGTTTATTATTAAGAAGTAACTCTTAGATTAAACATCTCAGTCCCTCAGTCTTCTCCACATACACCATTTTTATATTATATTGTCATTTTGCTACATAATTTGAAAGATTTTTCTCAAATTTACCTTCCAAGTTACTCAATTTACATGTGATTTTAGAAAAGAAAAAAAAAAAAGTTAATTTCCCAGAGCTTCTCAGAGCTCTTTCTTGTTCCTTTTTTTTAGCATCCTTTTTTTTTCTTTATGGATAACATTTTCTCCTCTTTCCCTGCACATATTGTTAAAATTTGAAGCATTATTCTGATTCCTGACTGCCCTATTTCTCTTTACTTGTTTGTTTGTACTGTGTCCTTCATGGCAAATATTTTTCTCAAATGCCTAGTAATGCTTGGCAGTCTAAGAGGAAGATGCTGAAATGATTCTTGAAATTTGTATGTGCCCAAGTGGGGCTGGTTGATGAGTGAGCCTCATTGTAGACAGAGTCAAGTGGGTGGATGGCAAGGGTTTTAATCTGTATATGGGCTGAAGAAAGGAAAATTGCATTCCCTATGACCACTTCTTTATCACTTTATCCCTTTTAATGACATATCAGGAACTGAACCACAGCCTGTTGGGGAGGTTAATCAAGCTTTCATCAATTCCTGAAGAAATGAGCCAACAATAATATCTGAGGATTTTTCTATCTATTACAACCACTTCCTCTTACACTCATTACCCACTGGGCAGAGAAAGTGTGCAAGTCCAATCAAGAGTTTAGAAAATGAAAGCCCTTCAAGTTTGGATGACATTCTTCAATTTTAAATGTCAGGGAAATTTTCAAGTGCCCTAGAAATTCTCAGAAACTGCAGCACTCTACAGATTCTTTGAATCTACTGATTCACCAGAAGTTCCACATGGTGAGGATACAAAGTATTTAGAAAAGAAAAAACACCCCTTGAATTCAGATAAAATATTAGGTAGACTTTTCCCTAGAAGCATGACAGCAGCAAGAAGTTGCTTTTATTTTTGACTCTTTTTACTTTGGTCATTCAAACACATATTTCCTTTTTCATATCAACTCTCAAATTGATGGACCTCCTTCTGCCATTATTTCTCCATGTTCCAATATAACTTCTCCATCTGGACATTTTTAAAGCTCACAGCTTTCAGTGTAGCTCTATGCTGCTCATCAAATGGCACAATTCACATGGGGACTGGCTGTCCAGACTGTTCCTTGCACAGAACAGTTCTGGAAAGACTGATTACAGAGCTGCATTTATTTTAACTCTTGCTTCTCTAGTCAGGAGTCATTTAGGGTCCATAAGCCAACTGGTAAGTAAGTTCTAAGGAATTTTTAGAGTAGCTATTTCATTGCCAAACAGAAATTTTATATTGAACAACCAGCTTTCTCCAATAGCATGTATGTCTGGGGTTTAATATTCTTTATCAATGCTGAAAACAATATCTATCACTTGTAAAGTTGTGGGCTTTTTCAATCTCTCCATGACTACTAGAAGTAATGTCTTGTGATATAAAAATCTAATATCCCAGAAGCCATGACACAGATCTTCATTTGTATAAATAGGAAACCTCAGAGTCCTATAAGGCTGTGGATAATACATTCTCATTCTCTTCTTTTATCCCTCTTCTAATCGCGTTTTTTCTCAGGTTGGGGAGAGGCAGCCCTCAATTACACAGAGTCACATTTGATAAAGACTGTAAACCTTTGGAACACTAAAAACTGGAGCTCATTTTATTGCTGATTTAAAAATTGCTTTGAAAAATGGAAACATCTAGTGATAATTCTAAATTGACTTTGATTATACTGAAGAAAGGGAGATGCAATTAACTACTGGGATGTTTCAATACAGGGGCTTCTCAGGTGATTCAGTGGTAAAGAATCCGCCTGCTAACACAGGAAATGCAGGTCTGATCCTCCTCGGGTTGGGAAGATCCCCTGGAGGAGGAAATGGAAACCCACTCCTGTATTCTTGCCTGAGAAATCCCATGGACAGAGGAGCCTGGTGCGTTATAGTCCATAGGGTCGCAAAGAGACACAACTGAGCAATACACACATGTGTTTCAGTATAATCTTAATTTTAGAGGAATCTCAAAGAAAAAGTAATCAACTGTAGTAATTCATTTTTCTCATTGTGTTGCTTATACGGCAAGTAGGAAATCAGAAATAAATAATGTATAACATATCAATATTCTAGATATTTCCAGGTTTTCTTTTGCACTAAGACACAGTCTCACAAATGTGCATTTACAGTATATATATATACACACACACAAAGAACTTTAAAGAAATGGGTAAAGGGTGACATTTATAAATTATAGTGACAGAAACAAGAGGAAACTTGGACAATAAAATTTTATCTTTTCGAAAATTTTCCGTCAGTTAACACAAAGCATATGCCTTGTAACACAAAGCATAAGCTTGTCAAATATTGTTCTATCATTTCTCACATCATTTATAATAATAGGAAAGTGATTAGGAAATATAAAGTGGAAAGTAAATCTAAAAAATAACAAATTCAGAAAAACATCACCACTTCTAACTGACCAATGTAATCAAAATATGTTTTTAAAAATACCATTGATAAATCCTGGTCATTGATTGTTTTTAATTTATAGGCATCTCTATTAAAATAATATCTTTCATTAATTCACCTACCAGATTTGCAATGATGTAATGGTACCCTTTAACATGTTTTCCAATGGTAATAACCTGACAAAGATAAAAAAACAAATGTAAGTAATGCAAATGTAAAATTACTTATGACTTGATTCAGAAAATTAAAAAAAAATTATTTACTATGTTTATTGATCATCTACAAAGAGTCATATTTGATAAAACATGATTATCAAATTCAGAGACTATTTCTCTCAGAAAAAAGTAACCATACATTTCAGTGCTTTATACATTTTACCATTTCAAGAAGCCAACAACTAAAAAAAAAGTACATATGTATTTTATAATAGTACATGAATTTTAAAAGAATATTAAGAAGTATATGACAGAATTCTAACAGAGGACTGTAAAATAATACTCCAATCTTAAGAATCTTGAAATAATTGTAGCCTAGTTACAATGAATATTGTTATTCCCAGTTTGAAGCAGCAAAATATCAGGGAAGCAAATTTTTCTCCACAAATCCAAGTCAAAAATCAATGGCGAGATAAACACCGAATGGAGCAAGCTATTGTCGGTAATGCTCACAACAATTCAGGACATTACTGAATCAACTGGACCCCTCACTGATCTAAATCACTTATAAAGAAAAGTGGGTGAAATAGCCATGCTGTAGAGTGGTACTTAGATACTCAACTGTAATTTCTATTTTTAAGGAAATAGTCACAGCTATGGAAAGCATCACATGCTAATAAAAATTGGAAAACATTAGCTCAGTTCCTTATTAAACTATTTGGGGGCTTCTCTTTGCTTTTAGCAAAATGATCAAAATCCTTCAAATGTAGCAAAATCCAGGTCCACCTTTTTCCTCTCTAACTAGAGTTAGTCTTCTTTCAGTTTCTTTGTGCATAAAAGGTTTCTTTCCATCACCCTCGGGGCTTTCATAGATCCCATTTACTCTGCTTGGAAAGTTCCCCCACCACCATGCTCTTTGTCTCTTGAGGCACAGTGAATCCCAACCTAAATCCCTATCTCCTAGAAGATTCCCTTCCTGAATTCACTTCCTCATCCCAGACAAAGTCAGGTGCTCAAAGAGCAGGTGAAAGTCACTCAGTCTTCTCTGAGTCTTTGCGACTCCATGGACTATACGGTGCATGGAATTCTCCAGGCTAGAATACTGGAGTGAGTAGCCTTTCCCTTCTCCAGGGGGCCTTCCCAACCCAGGGATTGAACCCCATCAAAAAATAAGTGGAGGGCCAAACCCTAGAAGCATTCCACCATATTTCACCACTCCCCCATATGGCAGACTTTGCTTCTAAGTGGTTGCTATTTGAAAGGGAGATTGGGCTTATATTATTTTGTAACTTATTTTTATGTTACACAACCAAATTGCCTTTTCCCAGAAAAAGAACACTTTGTATTGAAGGTAGGATTTTGAAGAAAAGATATCCTCCTAAATGAAATGCACTTTAATTAACATAAGCTGAATTCAGATGGTCATGTCTCATATTTCTTACTGGCATCTATTGACTGTCCTTACTGGTCATCCTACTGTATCAATCATGCATGTCTTCCTTCCAGGAATTAAGAAAAATCACAGTATAAATGGTGCTACCAGAGGTAGAAGTCCTTGACTTGTGTGTTCATTGACAGAAAGAAGAAGTATGAAAATGATCTAGCCCTACTTCTGCCTAAGAATTAGTATCAGTCATACAATCATATTTCTGTTTTATGGAGCCAACAGTAAGTTTGTTAATTTCTAAATGCTTTTGATGTCTGAGTCCTTTTCTCACCTAATCACAGCTAGAAATAGGTATTTCTAAGATTTTATTAAGTGATAAAGTACTCAAGACTAACATTGTTTAATTCTATTTCTAACTAATTTAAGCTATTAAGAATATAAAGTTTTATCTCATCTCCATTCTCTTGACAGAGGAAATAAGCAAATAGTGTTTCCTTTTCTTTAAATGTACCACAGACCTACATTTTGCCAAGTAAACTCTATTCAACAAAGGCCTTCAATGATCTCTCAATTGAAATTACTTTTGTGTTCAACTTTTTTTTTCTCATAATATCCTGTTCTGTTCCTTAATAGTATACAGCATTATTATAGTTGCATATTTATTGGACTGTAAAACATCATGACTGTTCACCTTGATGGGGCAAGCCAGTCTGTTTAACATTATGTTTTTGGATCTACTGCAGTGCCTGTCTGGCAAACATTAGATGCTGAGAGAAATTTATTGAACAAACATGTGAAGGCTTGAACACAAGCCAGCCAGCCAAGTGGTACCCGTGTGTGAACCTTTCATAAATCTTCCAACTCCTGTTAAGACAGATACTTCCTCCTCCATGCTCTTAGACCACATTGCATTATAACCTGCAATACTGCAGCATTGATTATGTGTGCACACTTTCATTCCCCTCTAAACAGTGAATTCATGAGGTGCAATCTAGGCTTTCTTTCCTTTCTCTGTATCCCTCATTCCAGACACATATACTGTCAATAAATGCACACAGGCACACTGTACATTCAAATAAAATATATGCCCAAGATACTGTGTACATTTTGAATGGATGTCCGTATGGACGTTTATTTAATCACAAGCATGTATTATTTGTTTCAAAACATTGCATTCCATGGAGAAACGTCATTTGCAGCAACACTGATGGATCTAGAGATTATCATACTAAATGAAATAAGCTAAAGACAAATACCATATGATATTATTTACATGTGGGATCTAAAATATGATTCAAAGGAACTTACCTATGAAACAGAAATGGACTCACAGACATAGAGAACAGATTTGTGGTTGCCAAGATGGAGAGGTGGGGGAGTGAAGGACTGGGATTTGGGGATTAGCAAATTCAAGCTATCGTATATAGAATGGATAAATAACAAAGTCCTACTGTATAGCACAGAGAACTCTATTCAATATTCTTTGATAAACCATCATGGAAAAGAATATGAGAAAGAATGTGTGTATATATATATATATATATATATATATATATATGCTGCTGCTGCTAAGTCACTTCAGTCATGTCCGACTCTGTGCAACCCCATAGATGGCAGCCCACCAGGCTTCCCCATCCCTGGGATTCTCCAGGCAAGAACACTGGAGTGGGTTGCCATTTCCTTCTCCAGTGCATGAAAGTGAAAAGTGAAAGTGAAGTCGCTCAGTCATGTCTGACTCTTAGCGACCCCATAGACTGCAGCCCACCAGGCTCCTCCGTCCATGGGATTTTCCAGGCAAGGGCGCTGGAGTGGGGTGCCATCACCTTCTCCAATATATATATACAGATAGATAGATAGATAGATATAGATATATATAACTGAATCACTTTGCTGTATAAGAGAAACCAACTAACATTTTAAATCAACTATTCTGAAGGAGATCAGCCCTGGGATTTCTTTGGAAGGAATGATGCTAAAGCTGAAACTCCAGTACTTTGGCCACCTCATGCGAAGAGTTGACTCATTGGAAAAGACTCTGATGCTGGGAGGGATTGGGGGCAGGAGAAGGGGACGACAGAGGATGAGATGGCTGGATGGCATCACTGACTCAACGACGTGAGTCTCAGTGAACTCCGGGAGTTGGTGATGGACAGGGAGGCCTGGTGTGCTGCGATTCATGGGGTCGCAAAGAGTCGGACACACCTGAGCCACTGATCTGATCTGATCTGATACTTCAATAAAATAAATTTTAAGAAGATCCATTCTCTATATTCCCAGTTGCTCTCATAGTTTCTCTTTTCTGGTTTTGAAAAAAATATTTTCTTATAGGCTTTCACCAACCTGTATTATGATGAGTCATGAATACATAAATTTTTAAAACCAAAGACTAATGACTATTATTAAAATTCAGTTTTAATGAGAATCTCTTCTGAAATTCAAATGAGTTGTTGAGGTCACATTTGAACAAGAGGCCTTCAGGTTAAAAACAATCCCAGTTTCACATCCTGAGATAAGATTAGGACTTTTCTACTGATATGTTCACTTCTCTGGCATACAACATTTTGTTCTTCCTCATAACAAGCTAGTTTTTTTCACTTATTCAATATTTCATGAAAAACCTATTTTGTATATCTTAGGCCTTGTATTATTTTATATCAATTAAGGTTTCATCAACATTTGCATTTGCAAAATGCTTTGTGTTATACGAATTAATGAATCTAATTTTCTCTTCAAAGCCTAGAGAGACAATAAATGTATAATAAACTGCATATTTTATTTCCAATCCTATATTATTCCAAGGAATAATTTTATATATATTCATTTATGTATAGCATTATTCTAAGGAAAATATAAGTATACATTTTCAGTTGAAAAAGAAGCAGATCCCTGTGGAGGAGACTTCAGTCAGTAAATCCTGATGCTTTTCACCACCACCCCTGGTCATTCCCCATCTGTATAACATAAATGACTTTATTTCTATCCCTTGAATATCACTACATGGCTGTCGTATTCTGAAAGATCTTAAATTTTGAAAGAAAAATCATGTGAAGAGCACAGATAAAACATCTATATCTCTGGTATCATGTTATTCTTTAAAATATTGCAAATTAATACATCTAGTTTACTTCTCAAACAGAAAGGATGAAGTATATCTCTCCTATGTATTTTATTTTCATAGATTAATAGTTTCATAAGTGACACAAAACCTACCTACTAGGAGGAAAAAATTTCTTCTTGGAAAAATAAACACCCGCCCTTTCTGAAGACCTAAACCCACTCAGACAAAAATCCAGGTTTAGCACACCACATTGTATTACCCTAAATGTTTGATCCTTCATGTCTTGCCAAAGAATTCATATATTACTTACTTTTCCCTCGGGACTCAAGCTTATTTTCACTTAATATGTGTCTATTTCTTTATCTCTAAAGGGTCAAAGGAATTGGATTTTAAATTTCCATTTCAAAATACTGAAGTTTAGGACAACAATTATCGTACACAACATGAGCCAGGAATCATGTATTGAATATATGTAATGATTAGTGTGATGTGTCTGCGTTGTTGGGGACCCCCTGTTATTGCTCACTGAAGCCAGAGATAATCTAACTGATGATCTGTGCTGTATCCTCCCTAAACTGTCAAAAACTGCTGCACCAGCACCTCACACACACACTGTGCAAACGCTGACACTGCACACAGCCTCTAAATTTGGTGCCTTAGGAAACAGAGGAGCGAACCTGGTCTACGATGTCGTTGACTTTGTCCCGCTCACAGTCCAGGATGACACGCCGCTCCTTTTTTAGCTCCAGATCCTGGAAGAGGGAGCGGTAGGTCTCATCTTTCTTGTCGTTGTTAATGTTCCCCACATTGATGGCAGTCACTTGCCACTTCTTCTCGGCGGCAGAATCCAGCACGGCCTGCAGGGTGGATAAGCCTAGGAAGGCAGAGAGACATGGGGCCTGATGAGGAGGCTGGAAAAATGCAGAACTGCGCTGGGAAACTGACAGCAAATATATTTTGAAGGCTGATATTTTTGTGCAATTAAGGGGATACTGACACCTCTAAAAAGCTACAGCTAAAATCCTTATCAACATCCACTTAATTCCACTTTACATCAACAGCTCTTTCTTCTAACTGCCATTGTTTTGATGAAAAGAATCATATCTTGAGGAAAAACCACACCCCTTTCTTTCAGCCCCCTTTTCTCAACTGTCTTCCTCTGAATAGTACCAAAGTGTGATTTTTTTTTTTTTTTTTAGTACTTTGGGGTTTTGTCTTATTTTGGCCAAACTGAGCAGCATGTGAGATCTTAGTACTCCTAGGAGGGTTTGAACCTGCACCCTTGGCAGTCTGTAAAAGCACCCAGTCCCAACAACTGGACTGCCTGGGAATTCCCTATCTCTGTTTTCTTTGTTGTTGTTGTTGGGTTACTTGTTTTTGCTTTAAGTTTTTTTTTTTTTTTTTAATGTAGACCATTTCTAAAGTCTTTATTTAATTAGTTACAGTATTGCTTCTGTTGTTTATATTGTTTGTTTTTTTTTGTTTTGTTTTGTTTTTTTTTTTTTTGGCTTCAAGGCATGTGTAATCTTAGCTCCCTGACCACGTACTGAACCCACATTCCCTGCATTGGAAGGCGAAGTCTTGACCACTGGGACTGGGGAAGACTCTATCTCTGGCTTTAACAAAATAAAAAGACATTCCATTCTGTCTTGTACAGAATGTAAAAGTAATATTTGTTTATCTATTACACTCTATTTCACATTATTATCCTGAAGAGTCTGAGTCTGTTTTCAGTGAGATTAGTCTATGTGGGTCTCTATGACCCTAAAAGCCAATCATCTCTGAGGCTCTATTTCCTCCTATCGTTTTCCAGTTAGCAGTTGTTATTTTCTTCCTCAGCCTTCTGTTATATCATTTTGTGTGTGTGTGTTATTGGGACTAATGATGCAGAAATTACATGTTCACCTCTTAAGCAGATGGGCAGCCAGCTTTCTTGCACTTATTAGTTACATTTACTCAACTTCCCAAATGTGAGACCACTCTGCTAGTAGTAACCGCTTATAGCTTCATACAACTTAGAAAATGGTATTTTTATTTTTAGTTGTTCACACATTACCTCATATGTAGAATTTGGAGGAGGAACACTTTGGGAACGTCTTTCTTAAAGTTAATTCTGCCATTTAACATTTGTAAAACCAGTATATAAATGTGTCTTTCATGTTATTTCAACTCTTCATAGCCAACACAAATTCAGCACTTCTACAAAGAGCTTAATCAAGGCTCCAAAAAGAATTCAGGTCTCCTCATATCATCTTCCTTATTCCAGACAGACAAGACTATTGATCCTCTTTTATTCATAGAATGTGGGACTTACCCAATTTAATCACATGACTAAAAGCTTTATTCATGTACTGAACTTTATGTAAATCTACTTACCACAACAAAACAATATGTGCATTCTAAATCTTGTTGAAAATTACCTGATCCTGGAAAATATTGTTAAAGTTTTTACTGGTTCTATACTGGCCAAGGATATTTAAGAAAGATCTAGAACATCTTGTTACACCATAAAGCAAGGAAACTCTGCAAAACTATCAGCACTGGGTCAAAGACTCAGAAACCAATTTGAGAAGAATCACTTTAAATAAAGATGAGGAAATGTGAACATCAGTAAGAATAATATCTACAAAAGACTTAAATATATACATTTTTAAATCCATAAATTAGCAATGACAGTTAATAGAAACATGTGATTGCTTTTGAAAGATGCCATTTGATGGCTTTTTGATAGGAGTCAAGTAATTATTTTGAAAACTGGTCAATAAAGGAAAATAAACAAGCTTTTTTCCTGCCTTTCCTATATGAACTCTACTCAGTGTGATAATTAAGGGAGGTTTTTCTTTTTGGAAAAAACTCCAGCTAATAAATGATGAAATAATACAGATTCAGAATTATAACCAGTCTTGCAACACCAAGTGAATTAATGAATCAAGACAACAATGGTTAACTAATGCTAACAACACAAAAAGAGAGAGAAGATGGCCAGAAGTTACCTTTCAAATGGGGATACTCAACATCACCTATGCAGTATTCACGCCAAAAAAGCTAATGTGAACCTCAACAAGCATCTAGATCTAATTATCATTTTATGAAGAATATAGGCAATGTGTTAAATGCCACAGTGATGCAATCATCAAATTCCAAACTGTGGGAATCTTTTCAAGAAAATTAGAGATACCAAGGGAACATTTCATGCAAAGATGGGGACAATAAAGGACAGAAACATTATGGACCTAAGAGAAGCAGAAGATAGTAAGAAGAGAGGGGAAGAATACACAGAAAAACTATACAAAAAGGGTCTTAATGACCCAGATAATCATGATGGTGTGTTCACTCACCTAGAGCCAGACATCCTGGAGTGCAACGTCAAGTGGACCTTAGGAAGCATAACTATGAACAAAGCTAGTGGAGGTGATGGAATTGCAGCTGAGCTATTTCAAATCCTAAAAGATGATGCTGTGAAAGGGCTGCACACATATTTTGCAATATGCCAGCAAATTTGGAAAATTCGGCAGTGGCCACAGGACTGGAAAAAGGTCAGTTTTCATTCCAATTCCAAAGAAAGGCAATGCCAAAGAATGTTTAAACTACCACAAAATTGCACTCATCTCACACACTAACAAAGTAATGCTCAAAATTCTGCAAGCTGGGCTTCAACAGTACATGAACTGGGAGCTTCCAGATGCTCAAGCTGGATTTAGAAAAGGCAGAGAAACCAGAGATCAAATTGCCAATATCCACTGGATCATGGGAAAAATAACAGAATTACAGAAAAAACATCTACTTCTGCTTCACTGGGGCTTCCCTGATAGCTCAGTTGGTAAAGAATCTGCTTGCAAAGCAGGAGATCTTAGTTCAATTCCTGGGAGGGGAAGATCCGCTAGAGAAGGAATAGGCTATCCACTCCAGTATTCTTGGGCTTCGCTTGTGGCTCAGCTGGTAAAGAATCTGCCTACAATGTGGGAAACCTGGGTTTGATTCCTGGGTTGGGAAGATCCCCTGGAGAAGGGAAAGGCTACCCACTCTGGTATTCTGTCTTAGAGAATTCCATGGATTGTATAGTCCATGGGGTTGCAAAGAGACAGACAGGACTTAGCAACTTTCACTTTCACACTTCATTGACTACTCTAAAGCTTTGATTGTGTGGATCACAACAAACTGTGGAAAATTCTTCAACAGATGGGAATATCAGATCTTACCTGTCTCCTGAGATACCCATATGCAGGTCAAGAAACAACAATTAGAACCAGGCATGGGACAATGGACTGGGTTCCAAACTGGGAAAAGAGTATGCCAAGGCTGTATATTGCCACCCTGCATATTTAACTTATATGCAAGCACATTATACAAAATGCCAGGCTAGATGAAGCACAAGCTGGAATCAAGATTGCTGGGAGAAATATCAATAACCTCAGATATGCAGATGACACCACACTATGGCAGAAAGCAAAGAGAAACTAAAGAGACTTTTGATGAAAGTGAAAGAGGAGAGTGAAAGTGTTGCCTTAAAACTCAACATTCAAAAAACTAAGGTCATGGCATCCTGTCCCATCACTTCATGGCAAATAGATGGGGGTTTCAATGGAAACAGTGAGAGACTTTATTTTCTTGGGCTCCAAAATCACTGCAGATGGTGACTGCAGCCATGAAACTAAAACACACTTGCTTCTTGGAAGAAAAGCTATGGCAAAGCTAGACAGCATATTAAAAAGCAGAGACATTAGTTTTCTGACAGAGGTAAGTATAGTCAAAGCTATGATTGTTCCAGTAGTCATGCATGGATGTGAGATTTGGACATAAAGAAAGCTGAGCACTGAAGAATTGATGCTTTTGAAACTGTGGTGTTGAAGAAGACTCTTGAAAGCCCCTTGGACTGCAAGATCACACCAGTCAATCCTAAAGGAAATCAGTCCTGAATATTCATTGGAAGGACTGATGCTGAAGCTGAAGCTCCAATGCTTTAGCCACCTCATGTGAAGAACTGGCTCATTGTAAGACCCTGATGCTGGGAATAATTGAAAGCAGGAGGAGAAGGGACGACAGAGAATGAGCTGGCATCACCAACTCAACTGACATGTGTTTGAGAAAGCACCTGGAGACGGTGAAGGACAGGGAAGGCTGTCATGCTGTAGTTCATGGGGTCGCAAAGAGTGGGACATGACTGAGCGACTGAACTGACTGACAGACTGTGGGAAACTCTATATCACCTTATAAAAGGCTTAAGATATATGTTAACCAACTGGATATATGGGGCTCATTTTTATCCTGATTCAAATTGTGAAAAAAGCAGATGATGTTAGAAACAAATTAATGTTAACTTGCCTATATATGATAATAATACTGTGGCTATATTTAAACCAAGAGAATTATTCTTTCAAAATACAAACTGAAATATTTACAGATGAAATAACAGGATGTGATGTATCTGCTTGAAAATAATGGTGAGGGGCAGAAGGACAGAGATAAAATGACATTCCTCTTATCAGTCATTAATAAAGTTGGCTTAAGGGTCCTGGAGGGTCTCCATATTATTCTGTCCTTATTTTTATTTAAAATATTTCTTAATGAAAATTAAAAATAATTTACTTCCATTTCAAACTGAAAAGTAGGATCATAAATTAAACTTAAAATGAATTGTGTGGAGTTTTGCGGCAAAACAACAAAGTCAGTTTCCTCCATTTGGTCTTGTAACAACAATAAAAACAAAATTAAACAAGATTTTCTCAAGGGATAATTTAAACAGGGACTACATGCCTGTTTGTAAAAAATATATTAATGAAGATTTCTTTTGAAAAATTCAGGGATCACCTATGATTTCCATTCACTGTAAATAAATAGCCAGCTTTCCCAGATGGCACAGTAGTAAAGAATCACCTGCCAATGCAGAAAGCACAAGAGACACAGTCCTTCCAGGATTCAAGTCCTTTTCTTGATTTTCATCATCAGTGAGGACAGTACCCACGGTTGGTCATCAGAATCAATTCGATAGCTATTAATGTGCTTGAAAATAGTTATTAAGTTCATTCAGTTTTCTTTTCTAGTAGGAAAAAAAAAAGCTAATTTTCTAAACTTTTTCCACTGTCAAGGTCCTACCTTTTCACATTCCAATCATGATGTGACTCTGCTTTGTCACCTCTTTAAAAACTACGTATCAGTTTTACATAACATATGCATGTGTATGCACTAAGTCACTCCAGTACTGTCTGACTCTTTGTGACCCTATGGACTGTAGCTCTCTAGGCTCCTCTGCTGCTGCTGCTGCTGCTAAGTCGCTTCAGTAGTGTCCAACTCTGTGCGACCCCATAGATGGCAGCCCACCAGGCTCCACCGTCCCTGGGATTCTCCAGGCAAGAACACTGGAGTGGGTTGCCATTTCCTTCTCCAATGCGTGAAAGTGAAAAGTGAAAAGTGAAAGTGAAGTCGCTCAGTCATGTCCGACTCTTAGCGACCCCATGGACTGCATGCAGCCTACCAGGCTCCTCAGTCCATTGAATTCTCCAGGCAAGAATACCGGAGTGGCTTGCCCTGCCCTCCTCCAGGGGATCTTCTAGACCCATGGATCAAACTTGCATCTCCTGCATTTCAGGCTGGTTCTTTACCATCGAGCCACCAGGGAAGCCCACACATACGTATATTTCTTTCCTTTTGGACTTTCTTCCCATTCAGGTCACCACAGAGCACTGAGTAAGTTCCCTGTACTATACAGTAGGTGCCCTTCAGTTATCTATTTTATACATAATATCAATAGTGTATATGTGCCAATCCCAGTCTCCCTATTCATTTCATATCCCCCTTTTTTCCCTTAGTATACATATGTTTGTTCTCTACATCTATGTCTCTATTTCTGCTTTGCAAGTAAGATCATCTATACCATTTTTATAGATTCCACAGGCATTAATAAACAATATTTGTTTTCCTCTTTCTGACTTACTTCACTCTGTTTGACAGCCTCTGTGATGACCTAAATGGGAAGGAAATCCAAAAGAAGAGGGAATGTATGTGACTGTAAAGCTGATTTACTTTGCTGCACAGCAGAAACTGACACAACATTGTAAAACAACTATACTCCAAAAAGAAAAATATGAAACCCACATAACCCAAGACCTCTCTTTAAATACATTATTTTGCCTTTTTATACTTAGTATTTGAAGCTATTATATACATGCACAGATAAAAATTCTCTTTTTGCACACCTTAAATAATTATATCATGGGTGGTGATCTATGTTATAGATTGTCATATAGCACTTATACATGAGCTTCCTTTCTTCTAGGCAATAAATTACTTCACGTTGTTTTCATTTATTATGAAGTTTACCACATACTAAATTATAATTTCAAGTGGTTATATTCTTAATATTCTGTCCTATCCACCATGAGGCTTCCCTGGTGGCTCAGTGGTAAAGAAGCCCCAGCCAATGCAAGAGACACAAGAGATGTGGTTTTGATCCCTGGGCCAGGAAGATCCCTTGGAAGAGGAAATGTCAACCCACTCCAGTATTCTTGCCTGGAGAATCCCATGGGCAGTGGAGCCTGGTAGGCTACAGTCTGAAGGGTTGCAAAGAGATGCCCATAACAGCAACTAAACATGCCCACACACCTATCAACCAACATATATAACAAGACATTTTAAATGTAAATGCCAATATATAAATGAATCTTGAATGATATTTCTAAACCTAACATTTACTGTCAGATCACCTTGTCCAAAATATGGAGATGATATATAAAATCAATAAAGATGTATTTAAAGAAATGGCTGAATCAAACTCATCCATTTAATGTATCAAAAATAACACAGTTGTTGCGGATTCTGTTATTAAAACTCTCAGAATTAATATTCTGTAACCTCTAAAACCCCCCAAAATATATCCATTTATTGATGCTAAACTGCCCAGATGGTACAACATCAGAAATGAATTTAGTTTCATCAGAAGACATGGAAGAATATTCAATCATCTCCTAAGAACAGACAGAAATAATTCACAAACTGTGGGCTGATCTGTCTCATATTTTGAAAGGCTGATGTCCCGGCCTTATTAATCCGTATTTCAGAGTTGTTTTTTTAGTAATAATAACTGACTCTCATCAGGCACTGTATCTATCAGATCTAGTCCCTTAAATCTATTTCTCACTTCCACTGTGTAATCATAAGGGATATGATTTAGGTCATACCTGAATGGTCTAGTCATTCTGCCTCTTGAGAAACCTATATGCAGGTCAGGAAGCAACAGTTAGAACTGGATACAGAACAACAAACTGGTTCCAAATAGGAAAAGGAGTACGTCAAGGCTGTATATTGTCACCCTGCTTATTTAACTTCTATGCAGAGTACATCATGAGAAACGCTGGGCTGGAAGAGGCACAAGCTGGAATCAAGATTGCCAGGAGAAATATCAATAACCTCAGACATGCCGATGACACCACCCTTATGGCACAAAGTGAAGAGGAACTAAAAAGCCTCTTGATGAAAGTGAAAGTAGAGAGTGAAAAAGTTGGCTTAAAGCTCAACATTCAGAAAATGAAGATCATGGCATCTGGTCCCATCACTTCATGGGAAATAGATGGGGAAACAGTGGAAACTGTCAGACTTTATTTTCTTGGGCTCCAAAATTACTGCAGATGGTGACTGCAGCCATAAAATTAAAAGACACTTCATCCTTGGAAGGAAAGTTATGACCAACCTAGATAGCATATTCAAAAGCAGAGACATTACTTTGCCAACAAAGGTCTGTATAGTCAAGGCTATGGTTTTTCCAGTGGTCATATATGGATGTGAGAGTCGGACTGTGAAGAAAGCTGAGTGCCGAAGAATTGCTGCTTTTGAACTGTAGTGTTGGAGAAGACGCTTGAGAGTCCCTTGGACTGCAAGGAGATCCAACCAGTCCATTCTGAAGGAGATCAGCCCTGGGATTTCTTTGGAAGGAATGATGCTAAAGCTGAAACTCCAGTACTTTGGCCACCTCATGCGAAGAGTTGACTCATTGGAAAAGACTCTGATGCTGGGAGGGATTGGGGGCAGGAGGAGAAGGGGACGACAGAGGATGAGATGGCTGGATGGCATCACTGACCTGATGGACTTGAGTCTGGGTGAACTCTGGGAGTTGGTGATGGACCAGGAGGCCTGCAATTCATGGGGTCGCAAATAGTCGGACATGACTGTGACTGAAGTGAAGTGAACTGAACTGAACTGACTCAAGTATTTTCTCAATGTGGTCTGCCCTTTTCCTAAAACTAAGAGTTTAGTATTATGTTTGGTTATAGAAAATTAATAGATAATTTAAAAAATTTTTTTAAATCACTGACTATGCATATCACAAATAATATGGTGAAACTAAATTATTCATATGAAACACAAATTAATGCATTTAGTGTCTTGGTAACATAGTCTAATTAGGGGAGGAAGTATTACCTCTTTCCATTCCACACAAACTAGCCTAAAAGTATCTTTATAAATACATTCATCCCTTAATTCAGAATATAAACTTGTATGAACAATGGGAATTCTATATAAATATTGGTTTGTTTAAAACTTTTAGTAGCTGGTTATTCGACCAGCATTTGTACCACTAAATCAGGATATATAAATCCTGGCTTAATTTCTAATTATTTCATTGCTTAGGACAAAGAAAATTTGAGATACACAATTGTTCATCTACAAATAGAAAAAAAAATCTGGAAAATTAACTTTTCTAGCTAATAAATGTACTTAAAATATATTCTGAAAAACCTCAAGAATATTATAGAACTCTAAAATAAAGTTCTATACTCTACTAAATGCTCAGATTTCTGTACAGAAAAAGAATGGCTAAAGTACTGTTACTTATTTCTTTACTGTATTATTTCTTCATGTACTTAACTGTTGCTGGATTAGTTATAGCTGTATAACCTGTTCATAAGCTGACAATCTCCCTAAATATTCTCTCCAAGTGTTACTAGAAGCAGTTAACAGTCTCATCTTGAGCTAGTGTTCATAATACTGTGACAAAGTTATAGAAAAACCTACAGTCCCTGAACAAGTGAAGTCTAAATGTCTTGCGTGCATGCTGAGTCACTTCAGTTGTGTCTGATTCTGTGAGACCCTATGGACTGTAGCCTGCCAGGTTCCTCTGTCAACGGGATTCTCCAGGAAAGAAGACTGAAGTGGGTTACCGTTTCCTTCTCCAGGGAATCTTCCCAACCCAGGGTTCGAACCTATGTCTCTTATGTCTCCTGCATTGGCAAGCGGGTTCTTTACCAGTCATGACACCTAGGAAGCCCCTTAAATATCTGAGTTTTCACATTTATGGGTGGAATTAAAAATGACTACTGCAAATAGTTCTATTTCATTCAGACCATGTCTTTTTTCTTAAAAATATTTTCTTTGTTGCATTTAAAATTCACTGCCCTTATTCATCTTTCAGGCACAGAAATTAATATTTATGATCACTAAATCAAAGCAGCATGCCTAGACCAGATTAGATTAGCATATATTTCCCTCTCTGACTTTCTCAGGAACATGGTAAAAGAAATTTATAATTTGGAAGCATTTTTATTCTATGCATAGTGCCTTTTTAGAACTGGAATCCATGTGCCTTTCTTTCAGGGAAAAACAGTATGGTTCAAAATTAAAACCAAGTTATAAATCATTAGTTCTGGTTTTACCTACTGTCTACAGCAATGTATTACCTTATTTTATCAACACTAACCCAATAAATAAAAACCACATTTTGAGCACGTTCTGGTTCATATTTAATATATATGTATCCAAAGAAAAACCTACATTGAATGCATTAATATAGGTAACCCCATTACCCTACAGCTCAAATATGTTGAAGATCCATCTAGCTACTCTTTCTGGAGCTTTAGGAAGGATGCTCGGGTAAACAGGGAGTTCCAGGCTGCTGCCACATAGCTTGGATAAGAGAAGATTCCAGCAGTTCTAAGGGGTCACATGGCACCCCAATCACAAGTAAACCTGAAATAGTCAAAGATCTGCACAAAGATCAGGAAGCATCTTTGTCTTCCTTTGTCTACAACTGGTGGGGCGAGGGAACATAACATGAAATAAATGTATAAATAAACATTTTAAAATGTGATACAACAGCAAAGTTATAACAGTTGTCATTAATAAGGAAAAATCAGAGAGCAAGCATCCCATTTCTATAAGACAAGTAAAACCTTACACGAAGGACAAGTCTTTTGCCAGTATTTTGAGTCTTACACATTTATCTCTGAAAACAGATTCACATAAAAGGCCAGTGTAATACTCCATATTAAAACATAAGTATCCATTTGAAAATAACTTGAAAATGTATCCAGAAAGTCAATTTTGACTTTAATATACAACTACTTAATAATATCACTCTAACGGTGACCTCTCTATGGCTACACTTGAACTCAAATCAATTTGTATAATTTAATGATTGGAGATTATCTCATTTCAATTTCATTTAATATTTCAAAAGTGTTAATAAAATCATTTAAATGTCTCAGGTTCTTTTCACAAGTACATAAGTCTATCCTCATCATCTGATCCTTTATTTCCCAGAGCTTGTCTTTCTTCTCTCTTCAAATACTAGAGTTTCTCTTTTTCTATTTATATCAGCTGTTGTCTCCTTGAATTATCTCAAAAGTTCAGTGTCAACTAGAGGGCGCCGTAGAGAGGGTGAAGTGTGTCCCTAAAGATAAAATGCCACCTTCCACCTCATCAAAAAGGAGAATTCATCTCTGATCCTTTGATTTAGCAAGCAGGATTCAGGTTCTAATATCATCTCAAAACACACAGATGTTCAACTCATTCATTTATTAACCCCATTTATTGACTATCAACTCTGTTCCAGCATTATCTTAAGCACTGTACATACAGTTAAGTGTAGTGGTTACTGCCAGGGCATTGGCTTCCTGGGCATATAGCCAGATCTTAAACAAAGAGATTAAAATCTGTATGATTAAACAGTTCCTAGAACAGACTAGAAGCTTAATTCTTGGGTGAAAGAATGAACATCAATATTAATTACATATTGTGATAAGTACTATAGGAAAAAAAGAGATTACTTTGAGAGAAGATAACAATATTAAATGCATCTCTGTGGGAATGTTATATAACCTGAGACCTAAGCAGAATTTTTACAAGAATGTGCAGAGATTTGAGGTGAAAGAGTTTGGTACATCTGAGAAAGTGAAAGAATGTTAGTGAAATGGGTTTAGCTTGGTAGATGAGCAAGACCATAGTATAAATAGGCAGGAACCAAATACTAATAAGACCCTAAAGTCATGTTAGTAATTTTTAACTTTATCTTCATTATAATGAAGAGTCATTGGAGTATATTCAGCAATGTGGCCAGAAAAGCACATAAAACAGTCAAAAAATAGAGCTACGATATGATCCAGCAATCCCACTCCTGGGCATGTGCTGTGCTCAGTCGTTAGTCGTGTCAGACTATTTGCAACCCCATTGACAGTAACCCACCAGGATCCTTGTGGAATTTTCCAGGCAACAATACTGAAGTGTGTTGCCATTTCCTACTCCAGGGGATCTTCCCAAACCCAGGGACTGAACCTACGTTTCTTGTGTCTCCTGCATTGGCAGGTGGGTTCTTTACCACTGAGCCAGCTGAGAAGCCACTCCTGGGCAAATATTCAGGGAAAACCATTATTCAAAAAGATGGACCCTGATGTTCATTGCAGCACTATTTACGATAGCCATGATATGAAAACTACCTAAATGTCCATCTATAGAAAAATGGATAAAGATGTGGTGTATATATACATATATATACAATGAAATATATTCAGTCATCAAAAAATTAAATAATGCCATTTGCAGCAACATGGATGGACCTAGAGATTGTCATATTAAGTGAAATAAGTCAGACAAATATCATATGATATCACTTATATGCGGAATCTAAAAAAAATGACACAAATGAACTTGTTTACAGAGTTCATTTGAAAATGAACAAATGAACCAGACTCACAGACACAGAAAACAAACTTATGATTACCAAAGGGTAAACAGAATGAAATATAAATTAGAAGCTTGGGATTAATATCCACACACTAGTACATATAGAATAGATAAACAACAAGGACCTACTGTGTAGCACAGGGAACTCGATTCAATATCCTGTAACATTCTATGTGGGAAAAAAGTCTGAAAGAGTGGATATATGTATACATATAACTGAACTTTGCTGTACACCTGAAATTAACACAATATTGTAAATCAACTATACCCCAATATAAAGCAATGACTAAATTTAAAGAAATTAATAAAAGCATTCAAAGTTTCTGGCTCCTTTATGGAAAATGGATGGAAGAGAAACAAGTACAGAAATGGAAGGATGAGCACATGAGCCTGGAGACTTGACAAGGACACAGAAGAGTGGCTAGAAGTAAAAGTCATTTAGATGGTAGAAATCCTAGAAGAGGGGTCAAGAGTGAAAGAGTCAGCAGAGGGCAAGATGCTAAGCCCTTTATTCCATGAAAAAGAAGGATACTTCAGAGCAATCCAACACACTGGAATCTGCATTTACTCTAAGCAGTTCTGTGTTTCAGTTTTTCACTCCCCATGGGTAGAGCAAAGCTCTCCCTTCTCAAAGCAGGAAGAAACTTGCTCAGTTTGTATGGTGATGACTGACTTTCCCACAGAGTGTTCTCACTCTCAGGACTGGAGACCAGGACAGAGAACCTGACACCAGCCTCTGATTGCTGCAGTCAATGTCTGCAAACTGATCCTGGAGAAGGGCTAGTGGCTGGCTCCCGGCTCCGCTGTCTTTGCAAGAAAGCAAGGTGCCTTCTCCTGGTAGGAATAAGCTTCTGGTTTTTCCCTTGAACCTTTAAAGCACGCTGCTCCCTGAACAGGCTGGTATTTTGGCAACGGTGGTCCTCAGTACTTCCAAGTTTGGTGGTGGATACTCTTTTGAGAAAAATCACCTATGACCATGTACACAAAGCGTTCATACTATTTTAGGAAGTACACAGGCCCATTGAAGCTGAATCACAGACCCAGGAATGGTTAGCAATAGAATTCAATGACATGTAAGGTTAATCAGGTCTGCTAATACCAAACTTCAGGATAAATGATGTGGGAAACACAAAGCAAATGCTCTCACCCCCAAAATAAAAACTAGCATAATGAGCCTAGACTCTAATTGGCATGCTAATCCAAACCATCTCCTCATAAGTAACCACAGAGACTTATGACAAAGCTTTGGTATCAAAAGACTTGAGTTCAGCTGAACCATACATGAATGAATCATGAAAAAGTCTTTCAATGTCTCTAAGATTTAGGAATCTCATTACAAAGCAAGGTTAATAACAACCATCCTTGCCTGTTCAAACTTTTGCATGGGGCAATATGTAATACTTATACATTTTTTAGATGTTCTTATTTGCATATTTACTCAAATCTTACTTAAACTAGTTTCCAAGGAGTCACTTCACTCACCTTGGACTGGAAATATAGTCTTCTTAAGGTCTGAGCTGCTGATATCAGAAAGGGCTTTTCACATTACAACAGAACATACAGGCATTATGTGAACACAATCTATTTCTATAAATTGTACATCCACAATGTTTTAGTTTATTTTATTCTAAATATGCTTCCTAGTTCAAATTGCATTTCATTTTCAGAGCATAGTTAAGCCAAGTTACCCTTGGACTATGGCTTCCCCGGTGGCTCAGCAGTAAACAATCTGCCTGCAATGGAGAAGACAGAAGTTCGATCCCTGGATTGGGAAGATCCCCTAGAGGAGGGTGTGGCAACCCACTCCAGTATTCTTGCCTGTAGAATCCCATGGACAGAGGAAACTGGCAGGCTATAGCCCATAGGGTAACAAAGAGTCAGACACTATGGAAGCGACTAAGCATGTACGCACCCTTGGAATATACTCACACAGCTCGATATCATGTGTAAGTATGGATATGATGTGTGGGCATTGAACTTGACCCATTACAAAAAGAAAGAAGCATTGTCGCTTACCTCTGTCACTGTCGTAGAGGTAGGCAAACTTGTCCCACTGGTAGTACTCAATCAAGCTGAGGAGGGCTCCTTTGAGGTCCGGTCTCATCTGAATGACAAATGGATGGGTGCCATCTGTTGGGAAGCTGGGAGTGATGAAGGACACATGGAGCGTGCCACAAAATGATGTGATGGTGTTTACTGACTTCTTGTCATAAAATCCAAAAATAGCATAGACTCCTCTTGAAAACTGGGAGCAGACTAGAAGAACAGGGGAAATAGAAAGATAAGTCATTGAAATTGGCATATAATCACATGCATTTGCTTGAAGCTAATGTCATTTTATATAATATACAAAAGAATCAACAAATTAAAACAGAAAGAGAGCTGATAATTCATCAAATTTATGAAGACTTACTCTATTTGAGAAATACAAAGATTTATAAAGCATTAAAAAATAATTCTGGTTTGGGACTATATCAAACTTAAAAGTTGTTGCACAGTGAAAGAAACTATCAACAAATCTAAAAAGGCAGCCTACTGAATGGGAGAGGATTATTTGCAAATCATATATCTGATTGGGGTTAATATCCAGCATATACAAATAACTCATATAGCTCAACAAAAAATGAAAACAACCCAATTAAAAAGTGGGCAGAGGACCTGAGTAGATATTTTTCCCAAAAATACATACAGATGGCCCAACAGACACATGAAAAGATGTTCAATATCATTAATATTGCTGCTGCTGCTGCTGCTGCTGCTAAGTCGCTTCAGTCATGTCTGACTCTATGTGACCCCATAGACAGCAGCCCACCAGGCTCCCCCGTCCCTGGGATTCTCCAGGCAAGAACACTGGAGTGGGTTGCCATTCCCTTCTCCAATGCATGAAAGTGAAAAGTGAAAGTGAAGTCACTCAGTCGTGTCCGACTCTTAGCGACCCCATGGACTGTAGCCCACCAGGCTCCTCCGTCCATGGGATTTTCCAGGCAAAAGTATTAGGGAAATGTAAATCAAACCCCACAATGAGATATCACCTCACACCCATTAAAGTGGGCATCATCAAAACACAACAAATAACAAGTGTTGGCAATATATGGAGAAAGGCAAACCCTTGCACAGTGTTAGTAGAAATGTAAATTTGTACAGCAACTATGGAAAACATTACAGTGGTTCCTCAAAAAATTAAAAGTAGAACTACCATTAAGCAATTCTACTTCTGGGTACTTTTCTAAAGTAATGCACCCCTATACTGTTCACAGCAGTGTTATTCATAATAGCCAAGACATGGAAACAACATAAGTGACCATCAACATATAAGTAGGTAAAGAAGATGTGGTGTGTATATATATAAGGAAATATTACTCAGCTATAAAAAAAAAAAAGGAAGAAAATCATGGATAGACCTAAAGCATATTGTGCTAAGTGAATAAGCAAATACTGTATGACTTCACTTATATGTGGAATCTAAAAGACAAAACAATTATGTGAATATAACGAAACAGAAACAGATACAGAGGATAAAGAGATGATCACCAGTGGGGTGGGGATAAGGGGTGCAGATGAGTGAAATATGTGAAGGGAATCAAGAGGTACGAATTCCAGTTGCAAGATAAATGAGTCATAGGGATAAAATGTATATTGTGAGGAATATAGTCAATAGTACTTTGTATGGTGACAGACGGACTTATCATGGTGATTATTTTGTAATACACAGAAATAAGGAATTATGTTGTGCACCAGGCAGTAACATAGCACTGTAGGTCACTTATACATGAAACACAAACAAACTCATAGAAAAAAAGATTGTATTTGTGGTCGCCAGAGATGAGGAGTGGGGAAAGGGAGAATTGGATGAAAGGAGTCAAATGTATGAAATTCCTATTATAAGATAAAGAAGTATTAGGGATGTAACGTGAAGTGAAGTGAAGTGAAGTGAAAGTGTTTGTCGCTCAGTTCTGCCTCTTTGTGATCCCATGGACTGTAGCCCACCAGGTTTCTCTGTCCATGGTATTTTCCAGGCAAGAACACTGGAGTGGTTAGTCATTGCCTTTGCCAGGGAATATTTCTGACTAGGGACCGAACCTGTTCCATGTGCATTGGCAGGTATGTTCTTCACCATCTGAGCCACAAGGAAAGCCCAAGGATGTAATGTAAGACATAATAAATGTAATTAACACTGCAGAATGTTATATATGAAAGTTGTTAAGAGAGGAAACCCTAATAGCTCTCATCTCAAAATTTTTACATTTTTCTTTTATTTTGTATCTATGTGATATGATGAATGTTCACCAAACTTAACTGTGGTCAACATTTCATGATATACGTAAGTCAAATCATTATGCTGTCTGCCTTAAACTCATACAGTGCTGTATGTCAATTACATCTCAATAAAACAGGGCTTCCCTGGTGGCTCAGATGGTAAAGAATCTGCCTGCAAAGCAGGAGACCCAGATTTGACCTGTGAGTCAGGAAGATCCCCTGGAGAAGGGAATGTCTACAAACTTCAGTATCATGCCTTGGAAAATTTTATGGACAGAGAAGCCTAGTGGCCTACAGTCCATGGGATTTCAAAGAGTTGTACATGACTGAGCAACTAACACTTTCAGAACTGGAAGAAAAAAGAAAACATGCACATTATTATTTAACAGACTATGTAAATGTAAACATATTTTAGGATAGCTTTATAAAAAAAAGAGTACAAATAAAAATCATTAATTGTAAGAAGAACTAACTGCCATTATCTGGGATTTATATATATTCATGAGAGTTCATTCCTTATATTAGCTGATTCTTTTAAAAGGCTTTATTGTGCTAATAATGCTTTTATACTACACAATTGGTGTGCTTATGAAAAGTCCAATGCTGACCAAAACCTCTGTGAGAGAAGATAGAAGCAGGCCTGCCATCACGCATAGACACATGTCACCCGAAAAGGACATCTCTCGCCTTCAGAGACTGAGTCAAGTGGCAGCTGAATGAAGCTCAGAAATCCTAACCTTTTTTAACCTTTCCTATGAACTTAATTTATGCACGTGTCTACTTCACATGAGACAAAATATTATCAAAATGCTTTGGCTTAGAATCATTCTTAGAGGAAAAAATACAATATTTTATTGGGAAGTCCCCATCACTCCCACAATCCCTTGTTCTTTGCCCCTACTTGTATTTCAGTTAAGGACCTTATCCCAAACCCTCCCCCGCAGTCAGACCATCACTAAGTCATGGTCATTCGAATACCTAAATGTACTCCAAGGTGGTCCCCTTATGTCTTTCTCTGCTCTAACCAGTTCACTAACAGCATATGTTATGTACCTGGTGCTTGCCCTGTGGCCTGGCATGGTACATTAACTTACCTATTTCTCGTGATAACCCTCAAAATAGGAACTATTATTATTTACAAATTGCTGATAGGAAAATTAAAATGTAGGAAGACGAAGTGACTTAACCAGTCAGACATCTAGTAAATGAGAGATGCTGTATTAAAACCCAAACAGTTGGGATTCAGAGTCCACACTCTATATTAATGGATAATATTGTGTTTCTCACTCGGATTAGTGGAATACCTACCCAGTGTTCTTCCTTCATCCAGTTATGCCCCTTTCATTCAATTCTCCACAATTTAACCAGAATAATTTTTGAAACACAAATTTAATCCTATCTTTCTGAGAAGTAGGGTTCCTTTGTCCAAGACTAACCCCTGCAACACACAATACAAACCACACGTCCCAGTACTTAAGACAACAAATTCAGGTCAACTACATGCTTTGAGTGGATGAATAACTGATGTTTTTTAATTTCAAAGTTTATTTCAATCCAAAATATGAAAGTCAGCTATCCAAACTTCCTTTTATATTGATTAAACTTCATTTAAAGGATAAAGCCATTACTATCATATTTCACTTTAATTTAGTCATAAAATAAAAGATCTATAGAAAAAGTAGACTTGTTTAATAAATAAGAGTATTATTTATTTTCATAAGTAAAGATCATTGTTTCATTATAAGAAAATTGCCAAAGATTATAATAGCTAACTGCAGGCAATCAATACATGATAGGCAATAATTTCTAATGACTACTGTGTGATATGAAATGAAAGGAAAGCCAGATTAATTAGTTATTTCTTTGAGTGGCCTTTATTCATCAAATATTCCTATTTTCCTTTAAATATTTATTAGTCTTCAACTCATTTCTGCCTTTCTAACATAAGACATGTTCTGGGAGTTTAGGTGTAATATGTCATTGTGTAATGTGTCTAGGTCTGCGTAATGTATGAATTGCCATCTTTACTACCAATTTTCTGCACAACAGATTAATATATCTCAGAAAATAACTGTGTGTATTTATTTACATTTATTTTAAAACTTTAACATAAAGCAAAGATGAGATTCCTAACATATTCACACTTATAGTTCTGTCCTGGTCTGAGTACAGAACTGGAAAACCACCTTTAATGTGTCTGACTCTGTTCATTGCTCACATACATGCAAAAGCCCTTTCACTATTAAAACCCATCTAGGCAAATTCTGCCAAGATTTATTTTATACACGTATGTATGTGTACTTACATGTATATCTTAAGTCTCAAGCTTGTTCAGAAATTGTTGATTCCACAAGACATAAAAATGAGAAGTTGCTCTAAAATTCTCTCTAGATTTATTTTATTTCATTTCCTGCAAAGTATTGGCATATCACCTAAATACTATAGGAATATCAGGCAACATGATTTACTAATGAGGCTTCCTCATCCATTCTCAGTGAATCACTCGGTAAAACAGGCCAGTGTTTGAATACACAGTCTAAATAAGGAGCCATTACCTTTCATTTTCCATTTGTTTTAGACTCTGGAGTAAGTTGTCAAGGGACCTCCTGGTTATCATGACCATCTGGAAACACCTGGCATTGGTCCAACAATATGCACAAGCTGCACAAGACTTCATCAGAAATGACAATTCACTAACTCAGGAGGTACTTGCAAAAAGTGCAGGCAGTTCAGCTGATTTTCCAGGCAGTTCAGCTGATTTCTCAGTGACCATAATTGCAGAACCATGGCCACTTCCTCCTAACTATTCAGCCACCTCTTAACCTCCCCCCTTGTCCTTCATCTCTTCATGACACATATTCAGTTGTCCACTTGCCCATACCCTCTATTTTTTAGGTTTTTCCTCTCTTGGTGTCCCTTTACCACACACACAATGAGCCCCATTTAGCCAATACAGCTCCTCTCCTTGACCTCATGTCTGTCATTGTTCCTGTCCCCAAGCATGATAAGATGACATTGCAATTTATACCCAGGACTCAGTCAGAATGTTGACTTGAGCTAAAGTGTTTCATTTACCCAATTTGCAAGACCACCTCAACAAGAAACACTGAGTGCTATGCTCCTAACACTCCACTCCCAAAATACCAGAGTGTTTGCATGCTATTAATAATACTGATCTTCTCCCCAATACTATACTGATACAAGAGCCCACCGACATAATACCCAAGAACATGAGTGCTCTACTTTGAAAGGGCTCCTCCTTGATTAGAAACAAAATTACTCATTTTCATCTCTACCTTATTCCCTAGCAATCTTCCAAAATTCAGTCATTTCCCTAATATATCTATTCTGAAAGAAGGAAGACTTACTATCAAGACAATATTTAAGTAATGTATCATAGCTCTGGAAACAGTTTCAAAGACACATTTCTTTTTTTTTTTAATTTTTTAAAATTTTACATATATGGTTTTTACAGCTATGGATTTTACAGCTATGGTTTTTCTAGTAGTCATGTATGGATGCAAGAGTTGGACCATAAAGAAAGCTGAGCACCAAGGAATTGATGCTTTTGAACTGTGGTGTTGGAGAAGACTCTTGAGAGCCCCTTGGACTTCAAGGAGATCAAACCAGTCAATCCTAAAGGAAATCAATCCTGAATATTCATTGGAAGGACTGATGCTGAAGCTGAAGCTCCAATACTTTGGCCACCTGATGCAGAGAGGCGACTCATTGAAATAGACGCTGATGCTTGGAAAAAATGAAGGGAGGAGGAGAAAGGGACAAAAGGGGACGAGATGGTTGGATGGCATCACTGACTCAATGGACATGAGTTTGAGCAAGCTCCAGGAGATGGTGAAGGACAGAGGTGTCTGGCATACTGCAGTTCATGGAGTCACAAAGAGCCCGACATGACTGAGCGACTAAACAACAACAATAGCTGATTAACAGTGTTGTGATAGTTTCAGGAGAATAGCAAAGGGACTCAGTCATGTATATACATGCATCCATTTCCTCTAAACTCCCCTCCCATCCAGACTGCCATATAACATTGAGCAGAGTTCCATGTGCTATACTGTAAGTCCTTGCTAGTTATTTATTTTAAATGTAGCAGTGTGTACATGTCCATTCCAAACTCCCTAACTGTCCTTTCCCCTTATCCTTCCCTGGCAACAATAACAACTCACAGTTCTTTAAGTCTGAGAGTCTGTATGTTTTATAAATAAGTTCATTTGTATAATTTCTTTTCTGATTCCCCATATAAGAAATGTCATACGATATTTCTCCTCTGTCTGACTTATTTACTCAATATGATGATCTCTAGGTCCACCCATGTTGCTGCAGGTGGCATCAAAATGAGTTAGACAATACTGCACCCCATATAGTCACCTTCTCCCATGTCACCTCTGGAGGGAGAGCAAGGAAGAGAAAGCTCCCAGTTTCACATCTAGATTCATGACCCGCACAACTACCCTCTGTATATAAACACTATTATAAACTTCTGAATTCTTATGCTAAATAGCATTAGAATTGTATTTATGCCTTAAAATTCCAAGCTGAATGTAAAATATTAGGTAAAGATGCTCTGAGTATGCCTTCAATTAAATATTTAATATCAACTTTGAGAAACTCAGCAAAGGCAAATCGTTTTTAAAGATACTTTAGGTCAAACAGCAGAAATTATAATCTCCTGGGTATAAGTAATTTGCTGATTACTCTGCTTTTTATTACAAGCCCAGATGATAAAAGTCAATAACAATGCTGATGGAGCATCCAACTCACATCTTTTTCTCCTAGGTCATTCTGCTCATTGGTGCTGCTAATGTGGTATATTCCATACAGCCTGGAGAACCTTGCATGATTATTTAGTAGAAAGGGAGAATAAAAGAGCCTGATGGTTTTTGCTCAACATGTTTTACATTTATAAATTGCCATTGACTGGTATGAAACCTGTAGTCTGCTTCGTAAGCAGGAACCGTGCTTTGCGGCTTGTGTGAAGTCTGCACAAGTCCATGTGAAAGCTGCATCACCAAACAAGCCTGACCTCAAAATCTGGAGACCAAAGAAAATCTCTCTCATCTTTTATCACACAGTTTTTGGCACAATGTCCTTGTAAACATTGACCCCAATTTTACTATTGAAATCTTCCTTAAGATCTCTTAATCATTAAATCTAATAATTTTTTCTCATATGTAGCTTTATTGGACTCTCTGAATTTATTTATTATTATTTATTCTGTTTCCATACAAAAATTAATCTGTTCTAGTTCTATGAAAACTGCCATTGGTGCTTTGATAGAGATTGCACTGAATCTATAGATTGCCATGAATACTAAAAAGAATACTAAGATGGGATCACTTTACTTAGTAGCCATTTAAAGTTATTTTAAAATAATGACTGTATTTCCCTGTACAATCCATCCTTGTTGCTTACTTGTTTTATACATAATAGTTTACATCTCTTAACCCCTTACACTTATCTTGACTTCCACCCTTCTCTCTCCCCACAGGTAACTAGTTTGTTCTCCATATCTGTGTGTTTCTGTTCTTTATATATGTTCCTTTGTTTTAATTTTTAGATTCCAAATATGATAACATACAGTATTTTTCTTTCTCTGGCTGACTTATTTCACTAAAAACATATTACCCTCCAGGTCCATCTACGTTGTTGCACATGGAAATATTTCATTCTTTTTATGGCTAAGTAATATTTTAGTGTGTGTGTGTGTGTGTGTGTGTGTATGTGTGTGTGTGTGACATTTATCCATTTGTCTGTTGATAGACACTTAGACTGGCTTCCCAGGTGGCTCAGTGATAAAGACTCTGCCTGCAATGCAGGAGATGCTGGTTCTATCCCTGGGTCAGGAAGATCTTGTGGAGGAGGAAATGGCAACCCACTCTAGTATTCTTACCTGGAAAATTCCATGGACAGAGGAGCCTTGCAGGCTACAGTCCATGGGGTTGCAAAGAACTGAATATGACTGAGCATGCATGCACACACACTTAGGTCACTGCCATATCTTGGTTATTTTAAATAATGCTGCTATGAACATTAAGGTGCATATGTCTTTTCAAATCAGTGTTTTCATTTTCTTTGGAGTATATCCAGGAGTGGAATTGCTGAATCATGTAGTAGTGCTATTTTAGTGTTTTGGGGAACCTATATATTGATCTTTATAGTGGCTGCAACAAATTACATTCCCATCAACACTGTACAGGGTTCCCTCTTCTCCACATCTATCCAGCATTTGTTATTTGTAGACTTTTGGGGGATCTTCATTCTGACAGGTGTGAGGTGATATCTTATTTCAGTTTGATTTTCATTTTCCTGATAATTAGTGATGTTGCACATATTTTTATGTGTCTATTGGCCATCTAAATGTCTTATTCTATATGTCTTCTACCCATTTTTAAATCAGGTTGTTTTCTGATATTGAGTTGTATGAGTTGTTTAAATATTTTGCATGTTAACTCCTAGTCAGTCATAGTACTTGCAAATAATTTATGCCATTCTGTAAGTTATCTTTTAATTAAGCATTTAAGTTTAATTAGTTCTTATTTGTTTATTATTCCTATTGTTTCCACGGTGTTAGGGGTCCAATAAAATAAAATATTGCTCCAATATGCATTAAACAATATTCTGTCTACATTTTCTTCAAGGAGCTTTATGGTTTCAAGGAGTCTTACATTTACACCTTTAATCTATTTTAAGTTTATTTTTGTATGGTATTGAAGAATATTCTAATGTCATTCTTTTATATGTAGCTGTCCAGTTTTCCCAGTAGCATTTCTTGAAGAGACTTTTCTTCCATTGTATATTCTTGCCTCCTTTGTCATAGATAAGGTGACCATGCTGCTGCTGCTGCTAAGTCGCTTCAGTCGTGTCCGACTCTGTGCGACCCCATAGATGGCAGCCCACCAGGCTCCTCTGTCCATGGGATTCTCCAGGCAAGAACACTGGAGCGGGTTGCCATTTCCTTCTCCAATGCAGCAAAGTGAAAGTGAAGTCGCTCAGTCGTGACCATAGGTGCATGAATTTATCTATGTGCTCTCTATCTTGTTCCATTGGCCTATATTTCTTTTTTCTTTTTGTGCCAGTACTGTACTGTTTTGATTATTGTAGATTTGTAGTATAGTCTGAAGTCAGGGAATGTAATGCTTCCAGCTTTGTTCTTTTTTCTCAAGATTGCTTTGGCAATGTGGGACTTCTAGTTTTGTAAAACATGACCTGGGTATTTTGCTAAGAATTGCATTAAGTCTGTAGATTGTTTGGGTATAATGGCCATTTAACAAGATTAACTTTCTAATCCAAGAGCAAGAGATATCTTTCCACTTCTTTGTATTATCTTCAATTTTATTCATCAATGTTTTCTATTTTTCAGAGTAAAAGTCTTTTCACCTCCTTGGTGAAGTTCATCCCTACCTTTTTTTAGTTGATTCAAAATGGAATTCTCTTTATGCTTTCTCTTTCTGATAGTTATTTACTAGTGCATGTAGATAAGCAACAGATTTGCAGTTGTTCAGTCACTCAGTTGTGTCCAACTCTTTGCAATCCAATGGACTGCAGCATGCCAGGCTTCCCTGTCCTTCACTATCTCCCAGATTTTGCTCAAACTCATGTCCATTGAGTCCCTGATGGCATCCAACTATCTCAGCCTCTGTTTCCCCCTTCTTCTCTTGCCTTCATTCTTTCCTGGCATCAGGGTCTTTTCCAATGAGTCGACTCTTCTTATCATGTGGCCAAAGTATTGAAGCTTCAGCTGCAGTATCAGTCCTTCAGTGAATACTCAGGGTTGGTTTCCTTTAGAACTGATTGGTTTGATCTCCTTGCTGTCCAAGGGTCTTCTCCAGTGCTACAGTTTGAAAGCATCAATTATCTCATTTTTCTTCCTGTAATTGATTTCTAGTTTCATACCATTATGGTCAGGAAAAATGTTGATGCAATTTCTATTTTCTTAAATTTGTGAATGTTTGTTTTGTGGCCTACCATGTGATCTATCCTGGAGAGCATATCATGTGCACTTGAAGGGAATGTTTTTTCTTGTTTTTGGATGGAAGGTCCTATAGATTTTCATTAAGTCTAAGGGTCTGTGTCATTTAAGATGACTATTTCCTTATTTAATTTTTGTCTGAATGTAAGTGACATGACTGAAGCGACTTAGCAGCAGCAGCAAGTGAGGCATTAAAATCCTCTATCATGATTTCATTATTTTCAATTTATCCCTTTATGTCTGTTAATATTTGCATTATATAATATGTTTTCTGGTATTAAGTCCATATTTATTATATCTAATGCTATATCTTCTTCTTGTATTGATCTCTTTACCATTATATGATGTTCTTCTTTGGCTTTTGTTATAACTTTTAAAAAAGTCTATTTTGTCTGATCTGAGGATTGCTAAACCTACCATCTTGTCATTTCTTTCTTTTTTTTTTAATATAAATTTATTTATTTTAATTGGGGGTTAATTACTTTACAATATTGTATTGGTTTTGCCATACATCAACATGAATCTGCCACGGGTGTACACATGTTCCCCATCCTGAGCCCCCCTCCCACCTCCCTCTCTGTACCATCCCTCTGGGTCATCCCAGTGCACCAGCCCCAAGCAACCAGTATCATGCATCGAACTTGGACTGGCAATTAGTTTCATATATGATATTATACATGTTTCAATGCCATTCTCCCAAATCATCCCACCCTCTCCCTCTCCCAGAGAGTCCAAAAGACTGTTCTATATATCTGTGTCTCTTTTTCTGTCTCGCATACAGGGTTATCATTACCATCTTTCTAAATTCCATATATATGTGCTGGTATACTGTATTGGTGTTTGCATAAATTTCTTTTTCCATCTCCGCACTTCCAGTCTGTGTATGTCTTTAGCTCTGAAATGAGACTTCTGTAAGCAGCACATAGATGAGCTTGTTTTGTTATTCAGCCAGCTGCCCCATGTCCTTTGATTGAAGTATTTAGTTCATTGGCATTTAAGTGATTACTGAAAGGTTATGTACTTATTGCCATTTTGTTACTTCTTTTGTGTTTTTGTTTTGTCTCATTTTCTCTTTTTATTCTTCTACTTTCACTGTACTGTCTTGTGGTTTAATGACTGTCTTGAGATGTGCTTGCATTCCTTTCTATTTAGTTTTTGTGTTTCAGTAATAGGTTTTGGATCTGTGGTTACCATGGAGTTCACAGATGTTGATCTATAACTATATCTGTTTGTTTCAAACTACTGGTCATTTAAAGTTCAAACACATTCTAAAAGATCAACAGTTTTTACTCCCTTCATACACACTGTGTCTTTTTATGTTATATTTAACACCTTCACATTCATCCCATCACTTCTTATTGCAATTATAATAAATGTATATGAAGTGTATAAGAAGTGCATATGATTTTACAATTCTTTGTTTTTAAATCTTCAGATTAGCTTATTTAAGTGGTTGATCCTCAGACTTTGTTATATATTTCCCTTTACTAGTGGGATGTTTTTTCCTTTCTTATAGATACTTTGGAGAAAGCAATGGCAACCCACTCCAGTACTCTTGCCTGGAAAATCCCATGGATGGAGGAGCCTGGTGCACTGCAGTCCATGGGGTCATGACTGAGTGACTTCCCTTTCATTTTCACTTTCATGCATTGGAGAAGGAAATGGCAACCCACTCCAGTGTTCTTGCCTGGAGAATCCCAGGGACGGTGGAGCCTGGTGGGCTGCCATCTATGGGGTCGCACAGAGTCGGACACGACCGAAGCGATGCAGCAGCAGCAGCATAGATACTTCCTGTTCCAGCCTTTTCTTTTCCACTTAGAGAAGACCCTTTCACACTTCTTATAGGATTGGTTTAATATTGACAAATTTAATTTTTGCTTGTCTGAAAACTTCTTTGTCTTTCATTCAATCCTAAATGATAATCTTGCTGAGTCGAATATCCTAGGTTGTAGGTTTTTTTCTCTTTTAGCACTTTAACTAAAGCATGCCAATCCCTCCTAGCCTGCAGAGTTTTTGCAGAAAAATTAACTGATAACCTTATGGGGTTTCCTTCATATATGACTTTTTCTCTTGCTGCTTTTAGAACTGTCTCTTTAACTTTTGCCATTTTAATAATTCTATGTCTTAATGTGGGTCTGTTTGTTCATCTACTTTGGGATGCTTTGTGCTTCCTATACCTGAATATCAGTTTCCTTCTGGTTTGGGGAATTTCAGCCATAATATCCTCAAGTACATTTTCAATCTCTTTCTCCTGAGAACTTTAGACTATAAACAATACCTAATGTTCTCTCAGAGGTCCCTTAAACTGTTCTCATTTATTTTTTCTTTTTGGATGACTTCTTTTATTCTTTCTTCCAGATCACCTAGGCATTCTTCTGTATCATCTAGTCTGCTGTCATCTCCTTCTAGTGTATTTTTCATTTCAGTTATTGTATTCTTTAGTTCTCTTTACTTTATATACACTTTCTTTCTAAGCCCTTAAAAATTCTCAGTTTATTATTTTCCCTAATTAAGTTAATATTCTTATTACTCAGAACTCTTTATAAGACAATTATTTATTTCTTTCATTAGTTGTTTTTCAGGGGTTTTCTCTTGCTCTTTTGATTGAAACAAACTTCCCTGTCTTCTCATTCTGTTTAATTTTCTCTGTCTCTAGGGAAAAGAGATAAGTAGATAAAACAGTTATCTACCCTGGTCTTGAAGGATGTTCTTGTGTGGGAGCATCCCTATGCAGCCTGCATGTGCCCAGTGACTTTGGGGGACAGCTAGGTCTGACATGAGCATAAGTCACATTTCTCCAGGGTGTCCTGGCAGTTATCACATTGGTAAGAGGTGGGGCTGGAGAAAGAGGGGCTAGAGCCAGAACCAGGTGTGAGCTGGGACTTCACTGCTCAGGGGCCACCACACCTTAGTGGGAGCAGAGACAGGTCCCCAGTTGTTGGAGCAGAAGCCCTGAAGTTTGGTCTGAGCTGGTTCCAGTCCCACTAAGTGTGTTCTCTCCCCTCCTCCCAGCAGTGCTGGACCAAGAGGAGCTGGCGTGGACACTTGGTGTGGGTCAGAAAATGGGCTGTAGTAGTTGCAGCCCCAGTCAGAGCCTCAGATTACTCCTGACCTGCTGTCACCATCCGTAGTTGGGGCTGCCTTCACCCCATTCAGATGCCACTCCAAGTCTTAGCCATCTCCACCTCTCATGACCTAGCACTCGTGACCTAGCACTCACCTCAGCTGTGGCAGCCCTTGCCCTTGCGTGGAGTGAGTGGGGCTCAGTGGGCATGAGGCTCAAGCTGGGGCAAGCACCGGGCAGTGTCAGAAAACTGTCCATAGTTCCCTACGGTTTCAATCTACTTCCTTCTTTGTGTTTAGGGAGTAAGCAAGTGTGCATGCTCTTGCTGTTTGTTACAGCCTTCCTGTTAGTTCAACTGGATTTCAAACTATCTTGGTCTCAATTACCTATTATGGTATATTCCTGGCTGGAGATGACAGCTCAATTCCAATCTATCATCCACTGGAGAACTTCTTATTCTATATCACTCAAACTAATTCCATTAGAAAAAAAGGAAAGAAAACCTTGAAAACATTAGCCTACAAATCATGTCTTTGTACTGGTTTTTTTTTTTTTTTCTTTCTTTCTGCTAATGGTATCATAACTCTTGCAATCATTGATTTTTGATATTTCAGAATAATTAATTCATTACTCTTCCTTGTCCTGCTCATGTGATCTATAACCAATTCTGTTTTATTCCACTACACTTGTCCCATTAACCAAGAATATTTAAGAACTTCTGAGATTACTGTTTAGATATGGGAAGATAGCTGCAGGCATGATAGATAAGATCCCCACTTATATGAAGCTTGTGTGTTACACTTTGTATTTCTTGCACCTTAGTTCTATTTTTCCTTGGTTCTTTCCCATGTCCTCTCTCATCTTCCTCCAAATCATATTCTTGGCATGTGAGCCTTCTTAAAGAACACCATGTAATTGACAGTCTCCAGGAATCAGTCTTCCAATTGTTCCTTTTTTTACATTCTATTTCTTAATGGTATCATCTCTTTTAATAAGGCCAAATTCCATTTTCTTGTGCAAATGTTTCCCAAACCTGAACCATTACAACAATTGTCTCCCTCTACCTATTTATTTACTGAGAAAATACATACTGTATATTATTATGTAGCAAATATACTATATACACTGTGTATATAATACAAACAGTGCATATGACTAACTTTTGAATTTTGTATTTTCACAGCACAGTGGTAAAGGAATCTGCCTTCCAATGCTGGAGATGCTAGAGACACAGTTCAATCCCTGAGTCCAGAAGATCCTCTAGAGTAGGAAATGGCACCCCACGCCAGTATTACTGTCTGTAAAATTCCATGAACAGAGAATTATAGTTATAGTCCATTGGGTTCCAAATAGTCAGATACTACTGAGCACACATGCATTTTTATATTTATTTCTTTGCAAGTATGATTTTTAGTCATAATATTTAATTCTTTCAAGACCTCAAATATGAGTTTTCTCAAAACAAAAAGAGAAACAATGGAAAGAAATGCATAAAATATCATTATTTTACATTGTTTAAAATCCTGTAACATTGATCTCAAGTGTTAAACATCATAGAAAAGTTATTATGTATCCAAGGATCTTGGGCTTTGACCTCAGATGGAGCAATTATAGAGCTACAAGTGAGAATAACCAGGGATTGAATCTTGCTTTGCTATTACCTAGTTTGACTCGGTTGGGGAAGTCACATATTTCTCTGTGTCTCAGTTCAGCCAACTGTAAAGGAAGATAATCACGCTACCCACCTATTTAACTTGGAATGGGGCCTTATGAAAGAAAAGATAAGCTGAAACAGTGCTGGCAACTACTAAGGCCCAATAAGTCTCTCATGACCTGCCTTCTTATTTTCCATATTCTTACCAATGTTGATATTAACTATTTATTAATCATGCACCAGGATTTTACTCATTCTTTTCCTTTAGCATAAAATTCACCAAATCCATAGGACAAGTATTCATATGTTTAAAAAAATCTACCCTATCTTTTCAGAGTGTGAGAATCACACCAGACTTTTCGCCTTCCTTTATCCCCAGAATGAAACAATCACCAAATAATGTCCATCTGACATCTCAAATCTGTACTCTCCAGCTCTGCCAACACTGCCTTAATACAATCCTTCAACATTTATTGGCTAGATCATTGCAATAACCTCCCAAATAGCCCCTTTTATAATAAATCTCTTTCCTATCATGGCAGATATAATCCCCTAGCTTAAAATTCATCATTGTCTCCCCAGTGCTTAGAGAATAAACTACATTCCAGAGCTCAGGTGCTGCCCACTCTGTGTGGTCTGAGTCACATGCCTCTCACATGTGATTCTAATACAGTTTGCATTTCTGCGTCTCAGCCTGAGTTATAAATTTCTACCTTTGCCCTTGAACTGAGAGCTAATTGAAAGCAAAGAAGAAGTGTTATTTATCTCCAAGCACAGTCCAGCCCATATTTGGCACACATTGGGGATTTGATAAATGTCATGTAATAAAATAGCAGTTCTTCCATGAAAAGTGTCCTTCTTACCATCAACTGAATATGGTTTTCCCTGAATCTGATCCCCATCAACACTCTGCTTTTACCTCCCTTGTGACCTGAAACACAGTGTGTTTGAGTGTGTGGGCATGTGTATGTGTGGTAGTGGTTGGGGGAGGGGGGATCTGTGACCTCCTTGAGAGAAGGGGTCAGTGTGAGAACAGGGTAAGATCACTTGAAACAGAAGCTCATCTCCATCCTTTCCTGGCCACCTAGCAAAAGCATCACTGAGCCTGCGCCTGAGGCTCCTAATCTACTGAATGAGGATGCTAATTTGTATCCTGTCTTCCTTATAGGAAATCTTGAGAGATTAAATTAGAAATATGGCAAGAAGTCCTCGGGAGAATATAAATCACTATATAAATGTGTTAATGACAATAAATCCAAAAGTAATGAATTGTATCCTTGGCAAAACCCAGTTCAGGAACTTTCACAATTACATTATCAAACATTTGTTGAGTGAATACATGAACCCAACTAATTGTATAACAAAGATTTTTATATTGAAATTTCATTTTTGTTAATACTGGGGTATTTCTGAAAGCATAACAATATTTTCTTCAACTATCAGAATTTAAGAAATTTAATCTATCGTTTCTCATACCAGGAAAAAAACCCACAATTATGAACCTGAGAAGACCATCTTTGGAATTTTCAAAATGTATTTTATATGTGGAGAAGTTGAACCGAGGTGAAGTTACCAACCTGAAAAAATATGTAGCTCAGGATACAAGTGAAAATGGGAAGGAAAGACCTGAACTTCTGTCATGGAAGTTGTCTGTCACCCAATGAAGGCGGATGTCTACAGATATCCAGGAACACATTTTGCACTGGAAAGTATCTTCAGGGATTCTCACAATCTCAAATGTCTTATATAATTCAGTGGAATTGTTCAAATCTGAAAACTTATTACAAGCAACATTTATTCCTTAAAAAGTGCAATTGTTGAAATATAAAGGTTTTGGAACATTTAGTTTCTATATAAAAATTTGGGAGAAGGTGAAAAATGGAATTGTCTTTCTTAGAAAATCAATACCCTTTCTTAGATAAATCAATACCCTTTTCTCATAATGAAATGGAGTAAAACTATTTACTTTCCATTGATGGCCTTATTTAAAAGTTTACATATATACTGGAGCACCTTCTTTTCCCATCAAGTGACAGAAGGATTTCACTCTCAGGAGCTGACAGTTCAACATCTCTTCTAAAAGGCTCATCTCTTCAAAAGCCAACCTTTGCTTGTCCACTGCTGTCTTCCAGAAGCCAGCACAGTTCCTGGCATGGACACTCAGTTTACAGGGAGTGCCTGAAACACTCAATGATTCAAAGACAATGTGAAGAATAATACACACAGACCACAACAACAATTTCTATAAATTGCCTTGCTGATGATTTTCCCTATAGCTCTGCCACAAATCATTACTATGAGAAATCACTTCTCCTATACATACATTTTTACCCCATTTTTCATACAAATACTAAATAGGATTCAGCATCATCACTCAGGAGCAGAGAACAATGAAGTTGTAATAATACATTTTTCTTTCCCTCTAACAAACGTTTATCCTTCCTGACCTTCGTGCTACACTTGCTGAGTGAGGTGAAATGTCATAAGTTTATTGCCATTGCCCATATTATATGCAGCTTGAAAAAATCTATAACATTTATTCTGGCTTCATTCATCATCTTGGGAGAGCAACAGCAGACCTGGCAGTAATAGGCAATAACTCTCAAGTGAATTTTAATGATGGGTTCTGGACATGTAAATGAAAGAGAATTACCTCTGTTTATAGAAGATGCTGTTTCACAAAAGACAGTCCTATTCTTCATTCCTGGACATGTATTTCCTCCCCATAAATACACATAGCTCTTCCCTCTACAGATTCTTGCCTGACTTAGGTTTTGGCTAAGTTCAGGGCATTGTGTTCTCTGATGGGACTTGAGTGTGTGGGTAAAGCATGCCAGCTGCAGCATCTGGAGGCCTGGCTTCCAAGTCCAATAGTGACACCAGCCATCTGTATGCTTCTGATAAAAGGCAGCTTTCAAAGGTCTCTGTGCCCTCTGAGGTCCCCCAGAGCTCAGACTTGGGCTCAGGTGGCCAACTTCAAAGTTTGAGTTTATTTTTTGCTACTTTTGAGTTATACACATTTTATTTATGTTATTAAGACAAACAGATTGGGAATTTGGGGTTGACATACACAGTCTGCTTAATATTCTGTAATAACCTGTATGGAAAAAGAATTTGAAAAAATAAGAGATACATTTATATCTATAACTGAATCACTTTGCTGTACACCTGAAACTGGGCTTCACTGGTGGCTCAGACAGTAAAGAATCTGCCTGCAAATGCGGGATACCCAGGTTCGATCCCTGGGTCGGGAAGATTCCCTGGAGAAGGGACTGAAAACCCACTCCAATATTCTTGCCTGGAGAAGTCCACGGATAGAGGAGCCTGGTGGGCTACAGTGCATGCAGTCACAGAGTCAGACACAACTGAGTTACTAACACTTCCACACACCTGAAACTAACACAACATTTTTAATTAACTATATGCCAATACAACATGTCAGGTATCGCATATTTATTATTCATCACATCTTTACTCATGAAAAATGAGTGTGTGTGATACAATACATTTTATCAAATTAAATTCTATTTTCTGCACATTTCATTAGTCTTTTTTTCTTCTTTTTATATTTTTATCCTTACCACTTCATACTATTTCCTTTTTACTTTCCCTTTACTGCTTGCTGTTTATCTGTACCTTCAGTGTACTATGGATATCCTCGGCTCCATAGCCACTCTTGATCATGATGCTTGAAAAAATTCTACCATCTTACCTGATTCTGATTCAAATGAAGGACTTTTCTTTTCCTTTTTTTTTTTTCACCAAATACAGATTTGATGCTATTTCAATATATATAAACACATTAACTTTTGTGATCAAAACCTATGTTTAAAAACATGATTGAAAAATAATTGACTTAAAACGCTTCTCAAAACTTGGAAAATCTTTTAAAAATTGAAAAAAAAACATAATTGAAAAATGAGAAGATTTATACTTAAAGGAATTTTTTAAGTGTCAGGCAAATAAAATGACTGAGCTTTTTATTTATGGCCTTATCGTTTGGATGCTATCATATTGGATCTGATAACCCTCTTGCCTTTGAATGGCTCAGAGTTCCTGAGGCTTTCACGGGCTTCTTGTTCAGCTTACTTGTTGGTAAGTGATAGGGTTTCTATCTATAATATGTGTTGCACATACGTGTTAACCCATGTAAGTTCATTAAAAGAGGAAACATTTTTTGAACAGCATATAATGAGCAATTTTACAGATGTACTAGGGAGAGCTCTGGATGTCCCACTGCCAAGTACCTGAAGTAATTAAAGTCAGCACAGTGGACTTCCTCATGCTTAGTGTGTTGGTCCTGGTAAAATTAGGACCTAGCATCTGGTGAGCAAGCATGGCACCTGGCTCTGAGGCATGCCAAGGGTGTGCCTGCTTCACTGATGCACTTCCCGTCAATATCGGGAGCAGGGCTAGAGAGGGATGAAGAGTGCCTGGAGAAAGGATTAGTAACTTACTGACATTCTGGTCCTCCCATTGATCTATTTGTTTAATTTTTATTTTATATTTAAGCACATTTGATTAAATATATTGTGTTAGTTTCAGGTGTACAGCAAAGTTACACATATCCATGCATCTATTTTTTTTTAATTCTTTCCCCTTATAGCTTATTACAGAGTATTGAGCCAAGTTCCCTGTGCTACACAGTAGGTCCTTGTTGGTTATCTATTTTAAATATAGCAGTGTGTATATGTGAATCCCAAACTCCCAATCTGTCCATTTATATTCCAAGAGACAAGGACACTACATAATAATCAAGGGATCAATCCAAGAAGAAGATATAGCAATTATAAATATATGTGTACCCAACATACAAACAGTTAAATACATAAGGCAAATACTAACAGTCATAAAAGGAGAAATCAACAGTAACAATAGTAGTGGGATGCTAACACCTCACTTACACTAATGGACACATTATCCAGATAGAAAATCAATAAGGAAACACAAGTTTAAATGACAGTTTATCTTAATAACATACACAAAATGTGTGTAACTCAAAAATAGCAAGCACAAAGTCAAAAAATTTGAACAAGTATATTCAGTCCATGGAGTCACAAAGAGTCAGACACAACAGAGTGACTGACACTTTCACTCATTGAAAGTGAAAGTGAAGTCGCTCAGTTGTGTCCGACACTTTGCAACCCCGTGGACTGTATTCCCCATGGGATTCTCCAGGCAAGAATACTGGAGTGGGTTGCCATTTCCTTCTCCAGGGGATCTTCCAGACCCAGGAATCGAACCCAGGTATCCCGCATTGCAGGCAGACGCTTTAACCTCTGAGCCACCAGGGAAGGCTATAATTTCCCTTTACTCTCTACGTTTCTCAGAAGCCAGCCCTTCTAGCAAATATCTGGCAGATACACGTCCACATTTCTAGTCCCAATAAGAGTTGATTTTGTTTGTTTCAGTTTGAGTTATGTTTTTGATCAATGAGATCACAGGGCAATTGTGCCATGACCTGTGTTGACATTTGACAGAGACAGTGCCATGCTGGTAGAGACTAAGTTCATTCTTTCAAACTACTGTTTAGTATTCCCTGGCTTGGATAAAATATCATGAGAAACGCCGGGCTGGAAGAAGCACAAGCTGGAATCAAGAGTTCCGGGAGAAATATCAATAACCTTAGATATGCAGATGACACCATCCTTACAGCAGAAAGTGAAGAGGAACTAAAGAGCCTCTTGATGAAAGTGAATGAGGAGAGTGAAAAAGTTGGCTTAAAGCTCAACATTCAGAAAACGAAGATCATGGCATCTGATCCCATCACTTTATGGGAAATAGATGGGGAAACAGTGGAAACAGTGTCAGACTTTATTTTTTGCGGCTCCAAAATCGCTGTAGATCGTGATTGCAGCCATGAAATTAAAAGACACTTACTCCTTGGAAGGAAAGTTATGACCAACCTAGATAGCATATTCAAAAGCAGAGACATAATTACTTTGCCAACAAAGGTCCGTCTAGTCCAGGCTATGGTTTTTCCAGTGGTCATGTATGGATGCGAGAGTTGGACTGTGAAGAAAGCTGAACACCGAAGAACTATGCTTTTGAACTGTGGTGTTGGAGAAGACTCTTGAGAGTCCCTTGGACTGCAAGGAGATCCAACCAATCCAGTCTAAAAGAGATCAGTCCTGGTTGTTCACGGAAGGACTGATGCTAAAGCTGAAACTCCAATACTTTGGCCACCTCATGTGAAGAGTTGACTCATTGGAAGAGACTCTGATGCTGGGAGGGATTGGGGGCAGAAGGAGAAGGGGACGACAGAGGATGAGATGGCTGGATGACATCACTGACTCGATGGACATGAGTTTGGGTGAACTCTGGGAGTTGGTGATGGACAGGGAGGCCTGGCATGCTGTGATTCATGGGGTCGCAAAGAGTCGGACACGACTGAGCGACTGAATTGAACTGAACAGAACAGGGATATTTAGCTTGTCGAGAATTTTTACTACTGCAAACAAGGCTGTAGAAAATATTTCAGTGCATGCATCTTTGTTCACTTGTGCTAATATTTCTGCAGGCTGCTGCTGCTGCTAAGTTGCTTCAGTCGTGTCCGACTTTGTGCTACCCCATAGACAGCAGCCCATCAGGTTCCCCTGTCTCTGGGATTCAGGATGGATGTTTAAAAGTGGAAATACTTACTTGAACCTGCTACTGGCTAATATTAACCTTGCTCTCAAATTGTCACCCAAATACTAATTTACACTCCCATCAAAATAAGATCAATTCCTTTTAAATTTTCTTTTTGGTGTTTTTCACTAAGAGTGAATATGTTTCACCTTTTAACTTTTACTAATGACTAATGGAATGTGTAAAATTGCATTTCATCTTTGCTTTAATAATAACAAGTTATATTTTGTACCCTTGTGGTAGAAAGCATTATTCTTAAGTTTTTCCCCATGCATTAACTATTTTAAAATTCAAAATATCCTAAGATAGCCACATTTTATTGATGAAAAACTTGAGAATACTAAGAGAACACCTCTAGAAAATGATAGAGGTGTCATCCCCGGCAGTCTGAGCACAGAGTTGTTCTTTTTTTAATTATTAATTAATTTATTTATTTGGTTGTGCCAGGTCTTAGTCGCAGCACACAAGATCTTTGATCATCATTGCTGCATGCAAACTCTTAGTTGCAGCATGGGGCATCTAGTTCCCTGACCAGGGATTGAACTTGGACCCTCTGCATTGGGAGTGTGGAGTCTTAGCCACTGGATCACGAGGGAAGTCCCCCAGAGCTTGTTCTGTCAGCCACTGTACTTCCTACTGCTGCTGCTGCTGCTGCTAAGTCACTTTCGTGTCTGACTCTTCAGTTGTGTGCGACCCCACAGGCGGCAGCCCACCAGGCTCCCCCATCCCTGGGATTCTCCAGGCAAGAACACTGGAGTGGGTCGCCATTTCCTTCTCCAATGCGTGAAAGTGAAAAGTGAAAGTAAAGTCGTTCAGTCGTGTCTGACTCCTCGCAACCCCATGGACTGCAGCATACCAGGCTCCTCTGTCCATGGGATTTTCCAGGCAAGAGTACTGGAATGGGGTGCCATTGCTTTCTCCGGCACTTCCTACTGGTAAATAGAAAAATCTGGTTTTCCATCATTACTTATAAGAAAGTGCATCTACTTTACTTTTTGCTTTCTCAACAATTCTTATATTTTGCACATTTTTCCTATTAGGTTACCATTTAAATTTTGATGTAATTCTCTATGTTAAATTTATATTTGTATTCCTTTTTCTTTTATTTTTCACTTTATTTCTTATAACACTTGTGATCAAATTCTCAATCTTTTGCTTGATAACTTCTAGATTTCTTGTCTCTTTTAATAAGGATTTCCCATCCTAAGATTTTCAGAATATATTTTATGTTGATCTTATAATTGTCCTTTTATAATAAATTCTTCTAATACGAATATTTGGTTTTATGCAAAGAAGAACTCCAATTTTGTTTCCACAGAGATATTCAACTTTCCAAACCTCTTAATTTAGTTATTGATTTCTCTTAATTTTAAGTGTTACCTTTATCATATCCTAAGCTTCTCTAATGCTGGGATCTATTTCTAAAGATGAACATATGTGTTTAATTACTACACCTTTTTGGAAATAGAAATTACTGTGCAAAGGTTTCTGACCTATTGATTAACATATTTGTTCCCTCAAATTCAGGTTAGGCTTGGATTGAAACACAAATTAACTGGCAGAGACAAACATTTACAATATTAATTTTAAAGTCAAGCTCTATTAACTCAGATCTGTTTGATTTCTGTAAAGTTTTACCATTTTATTCATACCTTACACACCTCTTATTAGGTTTACTCCTAATTATTGTGTAGCTTTATGAGTATCATCAGAAGTTTGTTCTTTAGAGTTTCTATCTTAGATATTACCAGCACCTAGGAAAGCTATTGACTTTAAAATGATACCTATATATCTAGGTTTTTTAACCTCTAAACAGTTCTGTTAGCTTCTGTTTGATTCTCTTGGATTCTTCTTTGTGTAAAAACCATTTTGGTGTAAAAATTTTTACCCACCTCACTTTTAGACCATTTTACTTGGGGAAATCATTTCTCTGTAGTTTGTATTTCTATTATATTTTTAAAATAATAATAAATTGAAAAGCATACCGTTTATCTGGTTTCCAGGCAATTAAAGTTGAGTGTGAAGTTGAATAATTATCTGATATATTTGATCAATCTATATAATTAAACTCTTTTATATAGCCCATAATTATTCTGTTCCCATAATATAATGGCTTTTTAAAAAAGCCTCTATTTTATTTGAATAATTGTTTCAACTTTCCACTTAATTTACTGTGTGGTCCATAAAGAATGAAAAAAAAATTGGGGGAAATATAATGGAAGTTACCTAACATCAATATTTATTCATTAACAATACAATTTTGTAATTATTCATACCCTAGTCACAGAACACCCTAGGTGCATCAAAGCAAAGGAAAAAATAATTAGCTAAGAAATAATTCTCCCCTAATAAAGACGGGAAGATGAAGTAAAACTGCTCAAAGGGATGAAAGCAAGTGTATAATAAATGAATTGCTGAAGAGGGGCATTCTGGAAAAGAGCAGGAGAGCTCAGTCTAAATTAGTATTGCAATAACTATTGGGTTTCTATGAACGACAATGCTGAAAATAGAAATAAGCAGCTAATTGCAAGGCAAATATTAATTTTTGTATATATCTTGTACTTTGCAGCATAAGTTATTCCAGCTGCATGTGATTACTGAAAATAGGCACACATGAATTCAGTTAAAGCCTTCATTTCAAAGATACCTAAATGAATGGGTTTCTTGTTCTGAAGAACGTGTGTAGTTTTGTACCTAAGTCACAGCATAAATGGCAGATTGGCCATTTTGAGGTGGCTAAATTAAATGCAAATGGTGGAAACATAAAGCAGAAAGAAAAATTCTCTGCTGAAATCTGAACTACTCAATTTGTTTCCTGACCTTTTTCAGAGTTTCTAGACAGTTGTCAGGCCCCTAGTGTATTATGTTGGGGAAGAAACAAGCTAGGGAGAAGAAAAATTAAATAAATCCTAAAGGAATCAAAGACAATGTTCTGATTTCAAAATGGACCAAAATTAAAGTCATAGTGCTTTTCATACATCAGTAAGGATGACAATAGATCTTTTCAATGAGAACAACACAAAGTAAATCTTAGCACCACAGTAAAGAAAACTAAGGCATACCCTCTAAACCAGTATATACCCCAAATTGATAGCCTGTGCCTATGAAATTGTTCCTTCTGGGGTATTATCAGTAGAAAGCAATGATGTATCCTGTTAAGGCCAGTGTTTATATATGCTAACCTTGCAGAGTGTCCAAAATGATATGAATATTGATGCAGCAGCTACACATGTGTGTAAATCTAACTTTCTTTTACCCAACACATGTCATGCTCTCAAAGAATCAGAAACCAGCATAAGACCCAAAGCAATCACATGCTAACTGGATGGAACTTGGCCAAATTATTTGTGAAATTATATTTTTCATAAGATGAAATTTCCTTTAAACTGGTATGCTGTATTGCCTGCTATCATGTGATAATCAGAATCTACATTTTAATTGTGACTAAAGGAAAAGCCTTAGAAATAGGTGGGGATTCCCTCATAGCTCAGTCAATAAAGAATTGGCCTGCAATGCAGGAGCTGCTGCTGCTGCTGCTAAGTCACTTCAGTCGTGTCTGACTCTGTGCGACCCCATAGACGGCAGCCCACCAGGCTCCCCCGTCCCTGGGATTCTCCAGGCAAGAACACTGGAGTGGGTTGCCATTTCCTTCTCCAATGCATGAAAGTGAAAAGTGAAAGTGAAGTCGCTCAGTCATGTCCGACTCTACGCCACCCATGGACTCTAGCCTACCAGGCTCCTCCGTCCATGAGATTTACCAGGCAAGAGTACTGGAGTGGGTTGCCATTGCTGGAGACCTGGGTTCAATTCCTGAGTAAGAAAGATCCTATGGAGAAGAAAATGGCAACCCACTCCAGTATTCTTGCCTGGAGAATCCAATGGACAGAGGAGCCTGGCGAGCTACAAGTCCACGGGGTCCTAAGAGTTGGGCATGACTTAGCAACTAAACAACAGCTACAAATTGGAAATAAGTACAGTGAGTTTGATCTCTACATGACCAGTATTTTTTGAAGTAATAGCTAAAACTAACACAAAATATGAAGCAGCAGGAACTCTTCTTAGAGCGACTATGCTAAGTCCCTTAATTCTCCCCTAAACCAACAGGCAGGGAGATTAAGCTTCCCAAGTTCATACAGCTAGTGACAATGGAGCAAGAACATAAACCCACATAGCTTGAACTAACTAGAAAGTGTCACTTGAGAAACACTGGTAGTTGCTGTTTTGTAAATCAGTTCACTTGTACCTTTTTACTTATATTCCACAAATAAGTGATATCATACATTTGTCTTTCTCTGTCTGACTTCACTTAATATGATAATCTCTAGGTCCATCCATGTTGCTACAAAGGGCATGACTTCATTTTTTTATGGGTAAGTAGTATTGCATTGCATATATGTACCACATCTTCTTTATCCATTCATCTGTTAATGGACATTTAGGTTGTTTCCATGTCTTGGCTGAGGAGCCTGGTGGGCTGCTGTCGATGGGGTTGCAGAGTCGGACACAATTGAAGCAACTTAGCATGCATGCATGCATTGGAGAAGGAAATGGCAACCCACTCCAGTATTCTTGCCTGAAAAAATCCCATGGACAGAGGAGCTTGGCGGGCTACAGTCCAAAAGATTTCAAAGAGTCGGACATGACTGAGCACTGAGCAATGTTTTTCAAAAATATCAACATTCTCACCAACAGTATAGGAAGGTTCCATTTTCTCCACACCACAAAAGAGACTCACAAATACAAATAACAAACTTATGGTTACCAAAGGGGAAGGAAGGGGTAAATTAGGAGTTTGGGAGTAATATGCATAATACAGATAACCAGGACCTATTGTATATAGCGCAGGAAACTATACTTAATACCTTGTAATAACCTATAACGGAAAAGAATCTTAAAAAGAATATATATATGGGCTTCCCTGGTGGTTCAAAGGTAATGAATCCACCTGCCAATGCAGAAGATGCAGGTTCGATCCCTGGGTTGGAAAGATCTCCTGGAAAAGGAAATAGCAACCCACTCCAGTATTCTTGCCTGGAAAATCCCGAGGACAGAGGAGACTGGCGGGCTTCAGTCCTTGGGGTTGATAAAGAGTTGGAGACGATTTAGTGACTGAACAATAATAACAAACACCTATATACACACACATAGGTATATTTTCACCTATATATGGGATTGGTCAAAAATTTTGTTCAAGTTTTTCTGTGACATCTTATGAACTTTTTAGCCAACCCAATATATTAAGCTGAATCACTGTACTGTATACCCAAATCTAACAAGATATTGTAAATCAACTACACTTAAAATTTTAATGTAATTAATTAATTAATTAAAAAAAAAAGAAACCTTGGGAAACATACTGAAGTACATGAGAAAATGAATTCCAAAGTCATGACAGATATCTCAAGTGAAACAGATATTAGGGAAAATAATCTCTCCAGTCTTTAATTTAAAGCTATATTCTAATATATATTCTTAATATATGGATCTATAGTGCATGTGTATGTGTGGTGTATGTGTGTGTGTGTGCAGGCAATACTTGCAGGATTCTCTTTAATATGTTTTCAAATAAAAAATTTCTAGCTAGAAACTTTTTATCTGTCCATGTTTATAATTTTTGCAGATTCTAACTTTACTGTAACTTTTGTGAATAAGTCCCAGGGAAATAACTCTAGGGTACTAAACTACATGAAGTTAAGTATTTATATATGAATTTAGTTACATATGCAGGGCTTTTAAAAATCTTTTATTTCTCTATTTTCTGGAGTGGGTTACCACTTCCTTCAGGGGATCTTCCCGACCCAGGGATCAAACCTGGGTCTCCTGCATTGGAAGCAGATGCTTTAACTTCTGAGCCACCAGGGAAGCTCTAATTTATTTCTATAACCAGCAAAAAATGTCAGGAATCTGGTTAATGTAATCACCATCTCCACACCAAATAATTAGGCAAAGTCTTATGAATTTGATATCTTCAGATAACTGTAACCTGTAATTTAACTTTTAAAAATATAATGCTTGGGAGCACTGACATGCTTATATGGGCTTTCTTTACTTTCATCAATGCTGAAGTACTAAAACCTAAACCATTTTTAAAATTATATGTCTTTATTTATGTCCACTTTATTCTGGAAAATACTTAAGCAACATTTAAGTTACAGTTTTGAAAAAAAGTCTACATTAAGGTAGATCTTTTCATTTATGACAGTTTTTAGAACATTCATAAGCAGAATGACATGATTATAAATCAAATTTGATTGGTCAGAGCAGAGTTCCATTTTACTTTCTTCTACTTCACACAAAATCACTGCAGATGGTGATTGCACCCATGAAATTAAAAGATGCTTGCTCCTTGGAAGAAAAGCTATGGCCAATCTAGACAGCATATTAAAAAGCAAAGACATTACCTTGCCCACAAAGGTCCATGTAGTCAAAGCTATGGTTTTTCCAGTAGTCATGTATGGATGTGAGAGGTGGAATATAAAGAAAGCTGAGCACCAAAGAATTGATGCTTTTAAACCATGGTGTTGAAGAAGACTCTTGAAAGTCCCTTGTACTGCAAGGGGATCAAACCAATCAATCCTAAAGGAAATCAATTCTGAATATTCATTGGAAGGACTGATGCTGAAGCTAAAACTGTAATACTTTGGCCACCTGATTAGAAGAACTGACTCATTGGAAAAGACTCTGATGCTGGGAAAGATTGAAGGCATGAGGAGAAGGGGACAACAGAGGATGAGATGGTTGGATGGCATCACCGACTCTATGGACATAAGTTTGAACAAGCTCTGGGAACTAGTGATAGACAGGGAAGACAGGCATGCTGCAGTCCATGGGGTCACAAAGAGTTGGACATGACTGAGCGACTGGACTGAACTGAACTTCACGTCTGGGTTAGCAATGAAACTGCAGAGCAAGGTAAATATCAAAAGCAAATAGATATTGAAATTGGAGTAGAGTTTTCAGTATTTCACCCCCAAATTAGCAAGGTTCAATTTCACTTCTGTATCCGTTCTGTGTTCCAGTTATCACACCATTATACTACAAATATCCAATCAAAATTAAAAGACACAAATTTACTCAAAACATCCAAGGACTTCCCTGGCAGTCCAGCAGTTAACAGTCTGCCTACTACAAATATCCAATCAAAATTAAAAGACACAAATTTACTCAAAACATTCAGGGACTTCCCTGGCAGTCCGGCGGTTAAGAGTCTGCCTGCCGAAGCAGGGCACTGGGTTTGAAACCTGGTGTGGGAACGCTCCACACGCTAAGTTCATGCACCATGAGTACTGAGCCTATGCTATAGAGACCGTGCTCTGCAACAATAGAAGCCACTGAAATGAGAGGCACGTACAGGGCAACTAGAGAGCAGCCCCTGCTCATCACAACTAGAGAAAGCCTGTGTGCAGCAATGAAGACCCAGTGCAACCAAAAATATATAAAGAAAGTTGAATTTAAAAACAAAAAAAAATCATACAGAGTGAAGAAATGTAAGACCTCATGAGAAAACACTAAATGCTGAGGTCTTCTGATACATCACTATGTCCCTAATCTCCTCAACATCATTGGAAAAAATTAGCACATGCTTGAATATAAACTAGAAGGAGAATATTTGTCTTGTTCCTAACAGCAAGTTAAATTATTTGTTAAATGAGAAAAACAATTAGCCCATCTTCCCTGAATTTTGAAAAAAGATCTTATTTTATATAAGGCCTGCACAGGAGAATTTTGGCACCCATTAAGGTCATATGTACTGTAGCAAATGCAGTACTGAGTTGGAAGCCAGACCGCAAAGGATCCACGACAGCACTCTAGATAATTCCCGTAACATTTTTAGGACTTGATGGCCGTAGTTGTAAACCTCTGGGCTCATGGCCAAGAGTTGCTCCAGAGGAGGTCAGACAAGCGCTTGTCTGAGATCTTAAAAAATAAAGTTAAAGGAAAAAATATGTCTAAAGAGGAAAATAAAGTACTAAGCACAGTGTCTGATAGATGGAAAGTACCTAAAAAATGTAAGCCGGTTTTAGTTTTGACTGTTATTTTATTGTTGTTTTGCCACTGAGACCAGATGACTTCAAAGATTCCTTTCACTTCAGAGACTAAATTATTGGAGACTCTTTCAACATGTCAGAACATTCACATTTATGAGTACAAGACTTCATGACTCTGCTCCTTTTAGAATAAAAAGTTATTGAAAACTGGGGACAGCCAATGTTTTACTTCTTAATATTCCCAAACACAAGTCCTAATACTCATTAGGAGTTTTTTCAATATTCTTATAGCATACTGGGTTGACTTTCATTTTCAGCAACCTGACCGGCTCAGTAGCACAAAAAACTGTCTTTTTCTCCTAAATAATATTATATATGCAGAGTTAAGTCTATAAGAAAGAAACCATCCAAGAGAGAGAGCAGGAATATTAGGCAGGATTTTGAAGACTCTCTGCCTTGGTATTTTTCAGGGTGACCAAGAACCTTGGATGCAATGGGTCACTAGAGAATAAGGAAGGCTTTGGATACTTTCCAAAGTTAGAATGTGAGATAAAACAGTGAAAGGAAGGAAAATCAGGATCTTCTCTTACTTGGCTTTCCTCTGAGTGGAAAAGCAAGGTCACCCCTTATCATCACAGCCATAGACCACACAAGCCACCAGTTTCACAGTTTGCCTTTATATCTGGGAAAATCCAATCATGGAAATTAACTTAAAGTCATTCTGGCTTGAACTCCAATCACTAAGCAGAAACAAAAAAAACAGCCATCGTCTTTAAAAAAAATATAGCCTCAACCCAGGATCCTTGTGTCCAACAGATTAATAGCACTTCAATATGAGTTCAAAACCTTAAAAAGAGAAGATGATGAGGAAAATGTTTTAAAAAAGAAAAAATAAACATACACACAATAAAGCAATCAGGAACAGGGATCAATAGACATATAAAAATCTGCAAAAATTCACTTCATATGTGCAATGTAAAATAATCTTAAGTATCTAAAAAAGTAGAGAGGATATTTTAAATATGAGCAAGAAATATGAGGCCATAAAAATCTATTGTATTTGAAAGAAAAATTATTTCCATACTGATAAATATAAATATTAACATTAAAAACCCAGTGGAAAGATTAAGCATTATATTAGATCAACTGGAAAGAAGTAGTAAACTGGCAGTTTCATCAAGAGTCACCCAGAATCATCAAAATAAGAGATGGGTCATATAAAACAAATAATTGGAATTGCTTCAGGACAGAATGGGGTGAGAGAAAGACAATGAGACAGGTTGGGACCCAGGACACTTTGCTGCAGTGTTTGTACCTGGCAAACATCTCCTCCAGCAACAGATACAACGAAACTATAAGGGACTAAAATTAACTGTGTGCATGTGCAGTTGGGGGCAAATGATGGACACAAGATTCAAAAAGACAAAACCTAACTGCCACCTTTGAAAGGCCAGAAGCAAAAGCAGAGTGTCTGGAGCAAAAGTGGGGTACTGCTCATGCCCTCTGCTTACAACACCACCTAAAGGGTGCTCTTGGAAGAAAAGCTATGACAAACCTAGACAGTGTATTAAAAGGCAGAGACATCACTTTGCTGACAGAGGTCCGTATAGTCAAAGCTATGGTTTTTCCAGTAGTGTGTATGGATGTGAGAGTTGGACCATAAAGAAGGCTGAGCACCAAAGAATTGATGCTTTTGAACTGTGGAGTTGGAGAAGACTCTTGAGAGTCTCTTAGACAGCAAGGAGATCGACCCAGTCAATCCACCCATGTGCATGCTCAATCGCTCACTGGTGTCCAACTCTTTTCGACCCCCATGGACTGTAGCCCACTAGGCTCCTCTGTCCATGCAATTTATCAGGCAAGAATACTGGAGTGGGGTGCCATTTCCTACTTCAGGGGATACTCCCAAGTCAGGAATCATACCTGTGTCTCCTGAGTCTTTTGCATTGGCAGGTGGATTCTTTACCACTGAGCGACCTGGAAAGCCACCATATCACAATATATACATACCAGTTTGTTATCATTTTGATAACGAATTAATGAGAAAATCAGAGTAGTTGAATAACCTGCCCTAAATCACAGGAAAAAAATCCAATAATAGTTTTGATAGATGTTTTTATGAAATGGACAAAAGCAGTGAGCCAAAAATATTAGACAGTCTTAAGTATTATTAGGCCAACAAATCAGTAAACAGCTTGGAAACAAACCTTCCTAATAATAAAGGGGAAATCTCTGGAACAGAAGTGACCTAGCAGCTGAGTGGAGAAAGCATAGTCTTCATTTAGGAGGTTCTGGGACAATATGATGAACCCTAAGGAAAAACTCAGCTAACTTAGCTCAGTTAGAGTTCTGTGTCACACAGACAGAAAGTGTTCTAAGTGGGCCAAAGAAAGAAATCTAAAAATAAAACCTCTTATTGGATCTTGGGCGATATCTTTATTGGCTGATACTATAGCTGTGTTCTTCCCGGGACCAGAACCGGGTGGGCTTGTCAAAGGTTGCCAGGCTATAGATGCCCTCACCTCACCCCACTCCCCACTCACCATGCTGGCATAGTCTGGAGGAGAATTCTGGAGAGGAGGCACACCCCTGCCCTTTAGCCCGACACATGCACACGCGCGCACACACACACACTTCTCTGGAGGTCACCCGCTGTAGGCCCATGGTCCTGCTGTGTATTTTCCCCTCCCTGGGGTCAGAGATTCTGCCTGCTTCTCTGTCTGTCTGATAGAGGGGCAGCTGCAAGCAGAGCCAGTGGGCACCTCCAAAGCACAGTCCTTTCTCTAACTTGGAAGACACAGCCCACTAGACAGCTGAGCATCCTCAGACCCCGGCTTGAGGTAGTTCCCTCCCCAGCCTATGGCTCAGGGGCCTGGCTGCCCTGCAGCGCCTCTGGGCTGGGCCCCCACCCCACCTAGTTACCCCCCTAGTTCCTCCTCCATGCAGCCTGGGGCCCAGAGCTCAGCCCTGCCATCTCCGCCTGCCTGTCCTGGACACAGCCAGGAAGGGGCCAACTGAGGCCTGAGGATGAACTGGAAGAAGCTGGCAGGGGTGGCAAGGGACAAACGCCAGTCTCGTGAGGCCTGTGGGGTCATCTTGGGCTTGACTCCATCTTGCAGGACATTCTGTGCGTTCTCTAACCTGGAGGGTGGTACAGGAGGAGAGCGGGCTAGTGCCTGCCTTCTCTGCGATTGCCCCTTCTTGAGTGCGGGGAGCCAAAATTGGCATCAAACTAAAATTTTGGGGCCTCCAAAAAAAAAAAAAAAAAAAAAAACAGATGGGAACTTTCCTGGTTGTTCAGTGGTTAAGACTCTGCCAATGCAGGAGACTTAGATTGGACTCCTGGTCAGGGAGCCAGGATCCCACATGCCTCTCCATCAAAGCTTAAAACAGAAACAATACTGCAATAAATTCAATGAAGACTTTTAAAATGGTCCAAAAAAAAAAGATGAAAATACAGGACCACATCTTTATGAACTGAATATAGGAAAGAATTTCTTAAGCAATACAAAAGAAGCAAAAATCATAAAGGACAATACTGGTAAATTCAATGATTTCAAGAGTTTTTGTAAAAATTTGTATGAAAAACACTATAATGCAAATAAAATGGCAAGTCATAACACTGGCCAAGACATATGCAACCCCATAAAAGTGAAAGTGGATTAGAATCCTGGTTAAATAAAGAACTAAAGATCACTAAGAAAAAGAACTCCATATAAAACATTGAAAATGTTATATAAACAACCATTGCATTTAAAAAGGAGACCCAAGGCATTTCAAATATATTAAAGTTTTATTTTTGGAGCTGGGCCCTATGTGTCAGGAAGTTGGTTTGAGTTTTTTGTGTAATTTTTTATAAGTCTGATACATTTAGTGAAATGATTTAAATTAATTATAAATGCTTTGGCGATCAGGACACATTAAAAAAATCTGATGAAAGTCACTATTTCATTCTATTATTGCACAGAAATATATACAGTAAGTGAAAAATGATCAGTCACACTGAAAATCAGGGGAATGCTGATTAAATCAACCAGGTTACCATTATATATGGCAAGAGTGAAAAATCTGATGATACCAAGAATTTATAGTATATAAAAATGAGAATTTGCACACTAATAGTAGGCATGCCAAGTGATACAACCATTTTGGACAAAATCGAGCAAGATTCTGTAAAGTTAAGGAACTACCCACTGGCAATAATTCCTTCCTTTAGCCCTATGCCTTGAAATGTTGAGAAATGTGCATGAAGAGACTTGTAAAATATTTGTGGCCACATTGTTTGTTCTGTTAAAACAACCAAGCATCCTAAACAAGCACATGCTTGAGTGTATCTAACAGAATAATACACAGCAGGGAAAACTACTGGTTTTCATTTCTCTGTCATTATTTTCATATGAAACTGAATATAAATCTCAAAAGATACTGAATACAACAAAACCAGTTATAATAGATGGATAATTTGCTTACATACAGTTGAAAAAAGCTATATACTCTTCAGAATAAACATATGAGGGTTAAAAATATAATGCAATGTATAGAAATGATAAACATCACTAGTTGCATGGAGAGTTTGCAATGGTGGAGGAGACCCAAGGCATTTCAAATATATCAAAGTTTTATTTTTGGAACTGGGCCTACATGTCAGGAAGTTGGTTTGAGTTTGTTGTGTAATTTTCTGTAAGTCTGATACATTTAGTAAAATGATTTAAATGAATTATAGATGCTTTGGAGATCAGGACAAATTAAAAAAAAATCTGATGAAAGTCACTAAGGATCAGACGAGGTACTGAGAGCACATGTCAAATGTCAATCCACTACAGTCTAAGTAGAGAGAGTTGAACTTGCAGTGTCCTAATTAGTGGGTTGTGTCTTTTTTCTTTCGTTCTCAATAAAGACGCTAGCAAGCTATGTTAAGAAATAAATGCTGACTGCTTAATGAGGCAAGCTAGCTGGCCCAGTTCTCCTCATGTAACACCAACTCCTCTCAGACTTGCTCTCAGAAGTATTATGTTATGTCTTGTCAAGTGACCGCAGGTCATTCTGCAAGCAAATTAAAATGACAAATGTCAAGGTGCTTTTGCATTAGTGAAATCTGAGGCCCGTTTTTCTCAGAAATCTCTTTGTTCTCTACTACATATGAGTTTGTTATATTGATGCCACAATATTAAAAATTCCCCAGCATTGTCAAAAAATGGGTATTAATTATTAAAAATGAGGTTATTAATTATTAATGACAACTCTACACCTTCACTTTTGGAAAAGGATTCCATACCTGGCAGATCTTTGATCGTATAATAGAATCACAGGGTAATAAGACAAATTTTATTATCTCTTTCCCAAGTGAAGATTTGATTGGTTTTCCATAAAAAATACTAGTGAGAATGTCTTCATTTACCTCAGAAAAATCCACACTAAGTTCTACTCATTTTTAAAAATCAAAAGTCAATATTGTATTGGTTTTGCCATATATCAACATGAATCCACCACAGGTATACATGCGTTCCCCATCCTGAACCCTCCTCCCTCCTCCCTCCCCGTACCATCCCTCTGGGTCGTCCCAGTGCACCAGCCCCAAGCATCCAATATCGTGCATACAATATTGTAAAGTTAAAAAATAAAATAAATTAATAAAAAAATAAATAAATAAAAATCAAAAGTCAATGCTGAAAAATATGAGGGTAAATTAATTTATATGTATGAATATATATAATTATGAATATGGTCATATATATGAATATATAATATAGAGAGTGATTGATTTATATATAATTAACATATTTATAAAATTCACAGATTTGCATTTGAACGTTTTAGTTCCACATACAATCAATTATGCAGAGTGAAGTAAGCCAGAAAGAAAAACACCAATACAGTATACTAACGCATATATATGGAATTTAGAATGATGGTAACAATAACCCTGTGTACAAGACAGCAAAAGAGACACTGATGTATAGAACAGTCTTATGGACTCTGTGAGAGAGGGAGAGGGTGGGAAGATTTGGGAGAATGGCATTGAAACATGTAAAATATCATGTATGAAATGAGTTGCCAGTCCAGGTTCGATGCACGATACTGGATGCTTGGGGCTGGTGCACTGGGACGACCCAGAGGGATGGAATGGGGAGGAAGAGGGAGGAGGGTTCAGGATGGGGAACACATGTATACCTGTGGCGGATTCATTTTGATATTTGGCAAAACTAATATAGTTATATAAAGTTTAAAAATAAAATTAAATTAAAAAAATAATAATTAAAAAAAAAAAAAAAAAGAATTGATGCTTTTGAACTGTGGTGTTGGAGAAGACTCTTGAGAGTCCCTTGGACTGCAAGGAGATCCAACCAGTCCATCCTAAAGGAGATCAGTCCTGAGTGTTCATTCGAAGGACTGATGCTGAAGCTGAAACTCCAATACTTTGTTCCCCTGATGTGAAGAACTCAGTCATTGGAAAAGACCCTGATGCTGGGAAGGATTGAAGGCGGGAGGAGATGGGGTCGACAGAGGATGAGATGGTTTGATGGCATCACCGACTCAATGGACATGAGTTTGAGTAAACTCCAGGAGTTGGCGATGGACAGGGAGGCCTGGCGTACTGCAGTCCATGGGGTCGCAAAGAGTTGGACACGACTGAGTGACTGGATGGAGCTGAAAATATACATAATATAAATGTACCATTTTAAACTATTTTTAGGTACACAGTTCAGCTGCATTAAATACACTGTCATGCAACCATCACCACCATTCATCTTCAGAACTTTTTCACCTTCAAAAACTGAGACTCTGTACCCTTTACACAATTTTCCCCATTCTCCACCACACTCACCCACTTTTGGCAAACACCATCCTATTTTCTATCTTTATTAAGACTATTCCAGGTATCTCATGTAAGTGGAATCATACCATATTTGTCCTTTTCCATCTGGCTTATTTCACTTAGCATAATGCCTTCAAGATTCATCCACGCTGTAGCATGTGTCAGAAACTCATTTCTTTTTAATGCTGAGTAATATTTCATTGCATGTATGTACCACACTTTGTTTATCCATTCACCCATCGATGGACATTTGGGTTACTTACATCTTTAGCTTTGTGAACATCGCTGTTATGAACATGGGTGTACAAATATCCACTCAAATGCTTGCTTTCAAACTTTGAGAATATACCCAGAAGTGGAACTGCTAGACAAGTTTTGCTTTTAAAAATCAAACTTGCAATAAACATGTCTCTTAATTAAAAAAAAAAATATATAGTAGACTTATCTGGCAAAAATATAGTAGACTTATCACCAGCACGTACGATGCCAGTGATTCAGATGGATTTTTACACCAAAGGAATTGGTTTTGCTCATTAAAAGTTTATTTAATTAAGCTAAAAAAGCATTAATATATTTATAGTACTTCTGTTACAAAAAATTAATGCTTAGATAATAGCACACTTATCATCGCGATTTCCTTTGTATTTGTCTCATTCACTGTAGGCCTAACATTTTATTTCATTTAAATATTTATTTATTTATTTGGCTGTACAGGGTCTTAGTAGTGGCATGTGAACTCTTAGTGTAGCATGTGGAATATATTTCCCTGACCAGGAATGGAACCTGGGCCTCCTGCATCCGGAGCATGGAGTCTTAGCCACTGAACCACCAGGCAAGTCCCTCTAAAATTTTAAGTTTCAGATTATTCATCGAGATTTCCCCCTGCTCCTAGAAAGATAAATCACTACCTCTTCCCTCAGCCAGGACTTTCTCTTGGGCTGCAAAGTCTGCTGAGCTCAAACTATTTAGCTGTCATCACTATATTATGGAGAAACAAAATTAAAGAAAAGACCCTTTGCTCTGAGTGGTTCTTATAATAACTGGGAAGAGATTCTGGGACTTGAGAGCTTGCAGCTACAGAAAACAGGAAGTTTAAGTTGTAGATATTTCAATGGTCTAAACACCCACTGCTCACAATACAAGAAAAAGTAAGTATTTTTTGTAACACTCATTTTTGTAGAGTATTTCTGACCTATATTTGAGGTTGTAAAAGAGAGCACCTTAAAGGTATGTAAGCGAACTCTATAAATGAATAAAATCGTTGACCCAGTTTGCTTCAATATTTTTTTGTGAAATCAGTGCATTCATTCTCCTTTGAGTCTCAGCTCATACAGATTTCCTGGGTTCAGGCCAATAACAGTGACTGGTAAATTTTGCCAGAAAAAAAAAAAAATCTGAGTGTTGCTTCTATACCAGCATATGGAGAAATGTTCATTGTGATATTTTGTTTGAAACTTTTATGTTTTCAGTAATATGTTTTCTGGATGAGGCAAAGCCTATTACAAAACAAAATTACTGTTCCTATAAAGGAACAGAGCAAGTTACATCCCCCCGTCTCTCCTGGATTCAAAACACAGACCCCTGACCCCCATTTGCCTTCATCTGCCTCATTTCCATTCATCTCAACCACACATCCCTTCCATCAACCCCCACCAATCCCTTGAAAATCCATGTCAACAATCCTCACCCCTAGTCCCCTCATTCTTAAACGATTCCTAAATCGTTATTGCCTAGTTCTGATAATTTCTCGAACCTAACTTACCTGTGAAGATTCTCTTTTTCTATGTTCTTTGAAGTGGCCTACTGCTTACCGTTTACTAGGAAAGGTGCCTGTTGTCATAGGCAGTACTGGAGATGGTTACTCGTGCCCACAAGAAATCACCTCCCCCAGTATTCACACTCTTAACTACTTCCTCCCACACTGACCCCAAGCTCAGCCAGGAGGTTGCCTCTTCTAACCAAGAGGATATCCACAAACAGGATGAAAGTAGAGAGTTGGCAAGTGTTTCTGGATCAGTCTGCCTTCTTGGGTCACAGCCCCACCACAGTCTGGCCTCTTGGAGGCTGAAAGACCATAAGCCCTTTAGCCAGCCCTGGTGGACTCAGCCCCTACAGCCTCCAGTGGGCTGTACTCAAAGGATGACCCCAAGCAAGACAAGCAAAAGAGGCCCCCAGCCAACCCACAGAATTTCAGCAGAGAAATGGTGGTCTTTCTAAGATGCTAAGTTTGGGGGTATTTATTGTAAGCTCTGAATCAGAGACTGGCATCTAGAGGTAGGGTGCTACCATTAAAAAAAAAAAAGCCTATAAAATTTGATGTTGGTTTGGGGACTGAGAAATGGCAAGAGCTAGAAAATTAGCAAGAAGCCTGTAAGTGAAAGTTGGAGAAAAGGCAAACCAAATATTAATATAGACCAAGAAGGCAGCAGAAAACTGCTACTGGATGCTGGAAAGATGGACATCCATGTTCTGTTAGAAAGCACACTGCCAAAACTGTCCATTGCAACAACTGGAAGACTGAAAATTTGTTTCAGGCTGGAAGTTTGTGCCAGACAAACTTCTAAGTCTGGCTAAGAACGTTTTGAGACAGAATGGTGAAAGTGTCAGTTTGCATATTTTAGTACCTTCTAAGGAGGCATTGGGCTTCCCAGGTGGCACTAGTGGTAAAGAACCCACTTGCCAATGCAGGAGACATAAGAGATGCGGGTTTGATCCCTGGGTTGGGAAGATCCCCTGGAGGAGGGAACGGCAGCCCACTCCAGTATTCTTACCTGGAGAATCCCATGGAAAAAGGAGTCTGGTGGGCTACAGTCCATAGTGTTGCAGAGTCAGACACAAGTGAAGCAAATTAGTATGCACACAGGCACACAAGGAGGCACTGGTCAGAAAGCTGGAGAGAGGCCTGTTCAATGTGCAGGTAGAATTCAGAGAAAACACAGAAAAGCCAGGGCATACTGCTTGGAGAGTAAACTTTCATATTGCCAGTATTTCCACCTGGCAAAGTAGTATATGGCCTCAGGATAGACTGAAGCACAGATGTTGCTAGAAGACCCCTTGTTGGGACCTCAGGAAGATTTAAGGTGTTGCTGGAGTAGAGGCTCACAGCAAGACAAAAAGGCCTTTACAAAGGTTAAGGGATGCTATAGAAAGAAATTGTTTTGAAAAATAATTATGGATGAGGCTCTAGGGGCAGGATCCTGGAGAAGGAAATGGCAACCCACTCCAATATTCTTGCCTGGAAAATCCCATGGACAGAGGAGCCTGGTAGGCTGTAGTCCATGGGGTCGCACAGAGTCAGACACAACTGAGCGACTTCACTACACTACTACTAGGGGCATGAAGTGAACTCCAGCCAGATCCACTAAAAGTTTACCAGGGTTTAAGGGAGTTGAATCCACTTGGACTAAAATGTAGTGTATTTCAAAATGAATATTCTATGGAAATAAACAGGCTGAGAAAGCAATTTACCAACTGCAAAATGGAATACCATTTATCAAAAAGGAAAGTCCAACCCAGGTTCCCAAAAGACAGAGACAACCACAAGAGAGAGCCATGAATGAAGGAAACTTCCAGAAAGCAGAGGACCCAGTTAAGGAAGATTCCCTATCCAAGGTTATATATCCACTGGATTATAGCAACACTGTGGACCAGTAACTTCTGTGTCTCTCATTCACCCCATTACGGAATTGAATTGTTGGGGATTATCCTGTCCTTCACCATTGACGTCAGCTATGTGCAGAGGATGGTGAGGAGGAAATATAAGTTATCACTGGAAGTTCACAGTTGTCTAGATAAAGGCAGGTTGTCCCCAGAGAGCTGCATCTACCAGATCCATCTGTGTATCGTCTGATGCAGATGTTGAGCTCAGGCGCTGAGCTTGGTACCCTGTATGGATGAGACTTTGAAGGTCTTGAAAGCAGGTAAGTATACTTCACACATGAATCACTGGGACCAGAAGGCAGCCTGTGATAGACTCCTACACTCATGGATCCAACTAAGTCATGACTTGCGTTAGTGATGCCTGTGTGAGCTTCTCTCCCTCCCCAGTGCAGGGTGTGGCCATGTGACCTGATTTGATCAATAAGGATCAGAGCAAATGTAACACAGGCAGAATTTTAAGCATGTATACATTGAGCCTTGCCCTCTTGGAATGCTGTTTTAAGGTTGTGTGTGAAGAGTTTAAGTGTGGTCTCATTGAAATTAACACAGACACACACAGGAGAAAGAGATCCAGCCATCTGGGTCATCCCAGCTGAGCTCACTGACACAATGCAAACCCCCACATGAATCTGGGCAAGACCAGCTGAAGAACTTCCAGCTTACACACATGATGAGGAAAGTAAAAATTTTTTTTCAGTCATTGTTTGCAGGGCAGTATATGCAGTAACATATAATTGATACAACCACCCTTTCTCCATCACTGCTATTTATTGCCTAATTTCTTCCAAGACACCCAGAAATTTTCCTGATGGTTGTTGTTCTAGGTGCTACTTTCTATTTACTTCTCTCCTATTTTTGTTCTAGAGGATTTCAGTAAGTTCTCTTTTCCTCTGACTCTTCAAATCACAATCTTTATGGTTCCTTATCTTATTCATAACAGTATTAATCTTCCAAATATTTTGCTACTTAGAAACATAACCATATCTTCAGTCAAATAACAATTCATATGTGTAACATATGATATAATATGAAAGAAACACTTTAAGGGCAGATGAACTTAAAAGCCAGCTTTATCATCTATTAACAATTTATCCCCTGTATAAATAGTGAACTAATATAGGCACTCAATAGGAATATACTAATACTATTATTCTAATCATGCTATTATTATACTACTTTGCTAATATTATATTATTATTCTTCGTATGACTAACTGATCCAATCTTATTTTAGAAATAGAATTGAATGATTATGCAAATTAATTAAAAGATCTTCAGTCTGATATTTCTCCAAAATAAATCTGTAAAGAAACATAAGGATGATCATGTAAGGGCATAAAGTTGAGTCATGATCACTAATGATTATTTGCTTGTTTTTTTTAACACAGGAAATCAAGGATTAGCAAATGTGAAACTCAGAAATCTATGTTTGACATCTGAATTTATCATTGTGATTTTCATCAGTCATTTTCCCTCCATGTCCCTCTCTGTTCCTTATTTACAAATAGCATTAGCTACATCACAGATTTATTATGCAGTCTAATTATGTAAAAGAGCAAAAAGCTATTTATTGGGTTGGCCAAAACATTTGTTCGGGTTTTTCTGAGACGTTACTGAAAATCCCAAATGAATGTTTTGGCCAATCCAATTAAAAAAATAAAAGAGCTCACAAATGATTGATCTATCATGTTATAATAATGAATTTTCCTCAATGTACACATTTTAAAATTTGCAGATAAAAATATTCAGGCCTCCAAACAGCATTCCTTCTAGTACCAAAAAACACTTTTTGCAATAAGAGAACACAGCAACCTACTGGTATTAACCAGTTATAAATAGGCTCTGTTCCTGTATTCTAGAGCTTCCCAGGTGGCTATGCGGTAAAGAATCAACCTACCAAAGCAGGAGACGCAAGAGATATGGGTTTGATCCTTGGGTTGGGAAGATCCCTTGGAGGAGGAAATGGCAACCTGTTCCAATATCTTTGTCTGGAAAATTCCATGGACAGTGAAGCCTTGCAGGCTACCATCCACAGCGTCACAAAGAGTCAGATATGACTGAGTGAACACACACACAAACACACACATGCTTATATTTTAATATATTTATGCCTCATTAAAATGAGTCAAAAATCTTCTCTTAAGAACTTAGAGTTAGCTTGGTGTTTGAAAATAAAAAATATCTCATGAAAATGAACAGCTCATTTTTAAAGTGAGTAAACTGAAAGAAAAACAAATTGCAGTTTCTATCATATACGATATTCTTTCAACCCACTAATGTAATGAACAGTCCTTCCAATTCTCCATGCATTCAACTCCTGTCTATACTACAGAGAAGAACCTGAATGTTTCACATCCTGCTGAACTCTTTCCTGACACCCACACCAATCCCAAAGCCCATGCCATAGCACCTCATGCAACTTTTTACCCTAAGCGTACACATTAAGGTGTCATCATCTAATAATCAGTCTCCTTGTGTGCTTTTCCAGTCAGATTATGAGTTGAATCAAAGAGTCTGTATTTTACTTTTGCATCCTCAATTCCTAGCATAGCAACTGGCCTAGAATAGGTAGCCAGAAAAGGCTTAAGAATCTTGAATTAGTGAATAAAATAATGAGCAAGTAAAGCTATTTGAGTTACCTTAATTATCAAGAAAAAGATGACTAAATTTCTGACATATTTTCTTTTTATCGGCAAATATTTCTAACACAAATTGAGCACCTTGAGTTCCAAGCCAAAGAGAAACCTCAGAGCACACATGGAGGCTCCAGGGACTGTCTGTTTCCAGTCTGAACCAGTACTTTAAAGCTAATGGCTTATTGCCTTTTGGAACATCAGAAATTCCAGGTGTCCCCAAGGGATTCATTATACGGAACACATGCCAAGTTTCTGAAAAGGTAAAAGGCAGAGCAAAGAGAGAAGCACTTGAAATCATTTACACCTAAATTAGTAGGCACATTTCTTCACAGGGAAAGAAAGAGCATGTAGTGTGTGTGAAATCATTACCACAACCAGCATCATCACCATCACCTTCACCTTCACCTTCACCTGCATCATCACCATCACTGCCATCCTCCTCGTCACTACCACCATCACGATCACAACCATCAGCATCATCATTATCATCATCATCAACACAAGTCAAATCCAAGGCCAATAGATAATCAACTCACCTACTAAGTTTCCTCGGCCAGATAGAGCTCTGACTCTCTTTCAGAAAACCCACTATCATGCATGAATTTGGAAGTTGTGCAAATTAAAGGTACACTCTTTGAATTAGTTATGGAACGATTTTAAACTTCAAAGGGAATTTTATCAAAACCACATTTAAATACAGTTTTTTAAAAAGCCAACTTTAATCGTAAAATTACTATAAAATTATCATTAAAAGTTAGATATTAATGTAGCAATTCTGAATTATAGAAGATAGAAAATATGAATTCATTTATAAAGAACCGATGGGCTCACTTTTCAATATCCTTTTACTTGAGCATAAAGACATATTCATTGGAAGGACTGATGCTGAAGCTTAAACTCCAATACTTTGGCCACCTGATGTGAAGAACTGACTCATTGGAAAAGAATCTGACGCTGGGAAGGATTGAAGGCAGGAGGAGAAGGGGATGGCAGAGAGTGAGATGGTTGGATGGCATCACCAGCTCAACAGACATGAGTTTGAGCAAGCTCCTGGAGTTGGTGATGGACAGGGAGGCCTGGCGTACTGCAGTCCATGGGGTCACAAAGGGTCAGACTTGACTGAGCGGCTGAATTAAACTGAAAGGAAAGCTCAAAATATATCCCTAATACCTATCTTAGTAGAAAAAGTGCCTGCATCATAGAAAGTTTATGGGTGCCAAAATCAAAATTTTAGTATACAAAATTTAATAGACACATTTAAGTTTACATTTCAAAAGGCTTAAGTAATCTACAAGTGATTTTAAAAATAAAATACCAAATAATATTTTGATATCTAAAGTATAATATAGTTATTCAACTTGGAAACACCTGGATTTGTATTAATTTACTGCTGAAAGAAAAGAGAAAAAAAATCAGTTGAACTCTGCATGGAGCCTCGAGAGAAACTGGGACAGTGACACAGTTCAGCCCAGCCAGGAACTCAGGATTCCACCGTTGCTTTAGATCTAAACTGACAGGAGATCTTGGCCAAGTTACTTAAGCTTTAGGGCATAGGCTTACAGATTTATAAAATGAGTGTCTTCTACTAGATAGCGCCTGTGTCCCTTCCAATTCCAAAGCTCAGATGCAATGATTGTGCCTTTGAACTGCTTCTGGAAGCCAACACAGATGGGACATGAACAGATAGCCAATGTAACTTCTGTCCACGTTCTTAGTTCATATGCCTCCGAACTTCAACCTTCTCTCCTCTTTCTTTCAAGTGAGGGAACATAATCTTGGCTGTCTTCCTTGATTCTGAAAATGCTTCTCTTTCTGCCATACTTTTCCTCTCACCCCCTTTCCCCTTGAGGCACCAGACGGAATGAGAGTATGGCTTCAAACAGAAGTGAGGAGAAAAAAAGATTTATCCTAATTGAACCACTGCCTCCATCCCCCCGTCGACAATCATCACTAAGCCACAGCCACCTGATATATGTTATGTATACACACATGTACATGTGTACATACATGCACACATATACACACAGCCTGTACTGGGTTTCACACGGAACACTTTCACTCTTCTAATATTCTCCAACCCATTCTCATACACATATTTTCCAGATCAAAAAGGAGAAAAGAACTACTTATATAACTTTGATACAACTACTTATCTTTCTCGCTTTTAAATTATTTTTTTCCTGTTCAATTTTTCAATCAATCATTACTAAGAAAAGAAAATGTACATCCTAGGAAAAAATGGATGCCCAGAACTTAAAACTGAATAATCACTCAGGCAGAAAAAATTTTGAATTAAATAGATGTATACTAAATGATACAGTAGGTTAACAAAACTGATTATTCTCAAAACAAATTTTAAGTTTATAAAATTGAAATTTTCCTGGAGTATTAGCACCCTCCCCCAGTGACTTATATGGAAGTATTGAGTTCAATTCAAAATTGCTTATAGTTTTACTTAAAATGTCATTTTAACAAAACCAGTATCACAATATCTTGCTTTAATACCTACAATAAGAAAGACATCAAGTTCTTATTAAAAAGATATATTTTAATATTGAATAAAATATTATAAGATAGATAGATATTATTATTTTCAGTATTTCACTGTGTGAGGAAATTAAACACAATGGAACTCGGATTCTCCTACAGGCTCTAGGATTAATTATTTCAGTAATATGTATGCTATTAACTTCTAAGACAAGAAAACATGAGACACCAATCCTACATCAGAAAGACCAAGGTTCCCCTGAGGCCACATGTCATTTATTATCCGAGTCCTGTGGAAGACCATTTTTGTGAAACCCTATGAAGGCATGTGCCAAACATTCACCATAACCTTGAACAACTTGGGGTTGTACAGATCTGTCTCATTCATGAACCCCTTTAATCTGTTTGTGTTTTCATTTTGTCTCACCTCTTTGGTTAACATTTTATTAATTTAAAACAGACTGTTTAAAATAATATTTTGATTTGACCTAAACCTCTTCTTTTGTGCATCAAGGTGAGTCCTTGAATTATAATAACATATTCTGAAATCTGAGGAATAAGTTCATGTTTATTCTCTTCTAAGTTTTATAAACTTTGATCACCTCTCCTTTCTGACTTCCCAAAGAGTTCTTTTAAATGCATTAAATAAAAAATTCAAGAGGTGAGACAGTTCCAATTTCAAAGTCCTAAAATTTCAAAGGAAACCAGAAACTTGTTATTCAGTCATGTCAAGACGAATTTAAAAGAAAGTGTTTCTAAAAGTAAAAATTTCTGATTTTGAGATAGTCTCTGCTCTAAGTGACATTGAAAAAAAAATAAAAGTCTCAAGGACAATTGTACTATGTCCATTTCTTAAATCAAATGCTCTAATGAAAGAGAAAACTGATTGCTCATATATTTTCCAATTCAAAAGCATCCTCATATCTTAAAATTTATCAAACAAGATATAAAATGTCAGTATTGTTAATTAGAATGACATAAATAACTGTTGGTCTTTAATGGCAAAATGCTTGCAATAATTCCTTCCAGTACTAGCAACTTTGCTTTTCACAGCATTGCCACACTTAAGATTCAAGGCAATTGTGAAAATAATTTTCACAGAAAACAAGCAACCTTTTTTCCCAGATTTTCTCCTTTTTCTTTATTTCTTTTTTTAAGTTTTTATTGGAGTATAGTTGATTTACAGTGTTGTATTAATTTCAGGAGTACAGCAAACTAAATCAGTTATACATATACATATATCTATTCTTTTTCAGATTCTTTCCCCATATAAGTCATTACAGAATATTGAGTAAAGTTCCCTGTGCTATACAGTATGTCTTTATTAATTATCTATTTTATGACCTAGGTTCAATCCCTGGGTTGGGAAGATCCCCTGGAGAAGGGAAATATTACCCACTCCAGTATTCTGGCCTGGAGAATTTATTGGACTGTATAGTCCATGGGGTCACAAAGAGTCAGACACAACTGACTGACTTTCACTTTATATATAGTAGTGTGTATATGTTTATCTTAATCTCTTAATTTATCCCTTTTCCCCACATTTCCCACATTCCCCATAAATTTGACTTAGAGATCTGTGAGTCTGTTTCTGTTTTATAAAAAAAAGTTCATTCGCATCATTTTTTTCTAACTAGTTTCTTCTCTCTTTCAAGTCTCTCAACTTAAAAAATAATACAACTCCACCCCATCCCCACCTTCATGTTTCTCCTTTCTCACCTTTTCCACAGGCAAACATCTCCAAGTTCATGGGCTGCATGCCATCTCCATTGCTTACTACTAATCAGCCCATTCCCAAAAATCTACAAATCCTCTGTACCACACACATCATCCAAGGTCTCTGGTGTTATTCCTGCTGCTCCATCTAATAAACCACGGGGGCTTACCTCTCCATGACCTGTGGGCAGCATCCCAGGGCAACCCTGTACAAACTACTAGAAAACTCTTTAGAGGTGCATCATTGCAGCACCTCTGCATAGTAGCCAGGGCATGGAAGCCACCTAAGTGTCCATCAACAGAAGAATGGATAAAGAAGATGTGGTGCATGCATACACAATGGAATATTACTCTGCCATAAAAAAGAATGAAATAATGCTATCTGCACCAACATGGATGGACCTAGAGACTGTCATACTAAGAGAAGTGTCAGATACAGAAAGACAAATATCATATGATATCATTAATATGTGCAGTCTAAAGAAAATGATACAAATGGACTTATTTACAAAATAGAAACAGAGTCACAAAAGTAGAAAACAAACTTATGGTTACCAAAGGTGAAAGATGAGGGAGGGATAAATTAGAAGATCGGGATTGCCATATGCACACCAGTATACATAAAACAGATAACCAACAAGGACCTAATGTATAGCACAGAGAACTATACTCAGTACTCTGTAATGACCTACATGGGAAAAGAATCTGAAAAATAATGGATACACGTATTAATATATTTCTAATGGACTCACTTTGCTATACACCTGAAACTACAAAACACTGTAAAGCAACTATACGCCAATAAAAATTAAAGAAAAAAGAAATTGTTTTTACTTATACTTCATGACACCCCATTCTAAACACTTTCTCCTACTTCCCTAAATGTTCCTTCTTGGTCACTTTGACCTTTCTCCTTCTCTCCGAACATGACATGTTGGTTTTTCTCAGAACTCTGTCCTAAGCATACTTTCTTCTCAAACCACCATCTCTCCTTGGCACCTTTATCTGTAGTCATACCTTCAATTACATACAGAAAATTGCAAAACCTCCATCTCCATCCCAGATAATTCCAGGCCATCTATCCAGTCACCTTCCAGACAACTTCACTTGGATGTGTCATGAACCTCAAAGATCACTGAACGGTTCCAAGTTCAGTTCAGTTGCTCAGTTGTGTCCAACTCTGCGACCCCGAGGACTGCAGCATGCCAGGCTTCCCTATCCATCATCAACTCCCGGAGCTTGCTCAAACTCATGTCCATTACGTCAGTGATGCCATCAAACTATCTCATCCTCTGTTGTCCCCTCCTCCTCCTACCTTCAGTCTTTCCCAGCATCAGGGTCTTTCCAAATGAGTTAGTTCGCATCAGGTGCTCAAAGTATTGGAGCTTTAGCTTCAGCATTAGTCCTTCCAATGAATATTCAGAACCGATTTCCTTTGGGATTGACTGATTTGATCTTCTTGCTGTCCGAGGGACTCTCAAGAGTCTTCTCCAGCAGCACAGTTCTAAAGCATCGGTTCTTCGGTGTTTCACTTTCTTTATGGCCCAACTCTCACATCCATACATGACTACTGTAAAAACCATAGCTTTGACTATATGGACCTTTGAATGGTTTCAAAGCTGAGCTTATTATTTTCCCTTCAGAACCCTTTTCTCTGGGACTTCCCCTGGTGTGTGGCTAAGACTCCACACTCCCAATGCAGGGTGTCCGGGCTCAATCCCTGGTCAGGGAGCTAAAGTTCACGTGCTGCAACTAAGACCTGATTCAGCCAAAAATATAAAAAGAACTTTTTGTCTCCCATTGCAAGCTAATTGATAAACAGCACCCTAACTTTTTCAAGACACAAGACACATCTTTCTTTCTTTTACCTCTCCCTCCACATGGAATCAGTCACCATGTCTTGTCAACTATACCTTTTAAACATCATTTAGATGTGTCTTCCCTTCATCTCTAACCACCTGGTCAAAGCCACCACTCTCACTATCCTGGATTTCATACTGTAGTGATTTTACCCATAGTTTAATTCTGAATTGTGCTTACATTTTCTCCCTTAAAACCCATCCAAAGACTTTCTAATGCTATTAATTCATCTTCAAAAATCCCTGTGTGGCCCTTGTAGGATTAGCCACTGATTCCCTCTTCCAGCCTCAGCTCATAACATTCCATGTTTTTGGATGAATCCCACGTTCTGGTCTGCCATTACTCCAAGTGAGGCCACAGCTTTTTGGTCCCTCTGCCCATAAAAGACTGAAACATATTTATCATCCTCTTGAATACCAGGAATGCGGTACAGCAGAAGTGATACTGGGTCAGTCCCGGACCTGGTCTTTGAGAAAGCTGGCAGCACATGCTTCCTCCTCTTGGAATATTCATCCTGGAATCCCCCTTGGAACGTGGCCACCATGCAATTATTAATAGAAGCCCAAATTGCACAGTGAGTTCCCAGCCAGACAGCCAGCACAAATTTCCTGTCTTAAAAGTGAGCCATCCTACATGCCCAGATCCATGAAGCCCAGCTGAATTTACATGGGGCAAGAAGACTGTCCAGATGACACCAGTAAGCCTATAAAATCATGTGGGATGATGAAATAGTTGTGAAGCCACTAATTTTGGGGCTGGTTTGTTACAGAGTCAATTTTAGGAGTAAATGTCTAGATTCCATCTTATGTATATTCCAGCTCACAGAGACAGAATCTGTTTTGTTTATTCACCACCATATTTCTAAAGCTTAGCAGAATCTTTAATCTCCCAGCAGGTGCCCAATTAATATTTATTTACCAATTAAAGAAATAAATACAAAGATAAATTATTATCCTATTTCAGTAAGGGCAGTATTGCCCACTGGCTAAAATATGAACTTTCAGGCCAGACTTTATGAATTAAATTCTGCCTCTCCACCTACTGCTGAATGATCAAAACATGATACATGAACTCTCTGTGCCTCAATTTTATTATCTACTGAGGCAGGTAGTGTTGTTTTGAGGATTAACTGAGATAATACACATCTCAATATACACAGTGAACTGAAGAACATCAGAGACTGCCATGGAATGCTATTTATTGTTAATGTTTATTTACTGAAATGATAAGCTGTGAAACAGAGGGAAAGAAGAGTTTTACTGAGTTCCCTTGCTAGTTGGCTGCACAGCTGGAGTTAGTAAGCTGCTTTCTTGGTTTTTTTTTTTTTTTTCCCCTTCACACTTTCTAGTCCTTGGTCTTTATTTTATGGCGCCATCACCTCTGGTAGACAGAAAAACAGTCTCCCAGTGATTTCTATATTCTAATTCCAAGAATCTGAGACTATATGGCAAAGGAGAATGAGGACTGGAACTGGAATTAAGATTGCTAAGCCTGTGATTTTGATAGGGGGAGATTATTTTAGAATAATCAGGCATTCCAGTATGATTATAGCCGCCCCCCCCCAACTTTTTTTCTTAAACAACACAGACCAAAAGAGAGACCCTCAGAGCTGGGTAAACTTTTACAAAACAAAAGCATGATTAGAATTTCAGAAAGTCAGATAAAAAGCAGAAGCAAAATAGTACCAGAAAGCTGCAATTTGAGAAGTGTGAGAGCAAGTGAGAAAGCCCTGACATGGCTGGATTTGAGGATGGAAGAGTGGAGCCGGAAGCATAGGTAGGTGCCAGAAGCTGGACAAGACAAGGAAAGGGAGTCCTTGCCCTAGAGCCGCCAAAGAGGACGACAGTCTGGTTGACCCTTGATTTTGGCTCATCAAGATCAATTTCAGACTTCTGACCTCTAGCCTGTAAGATAATAAATTGTGGTGGTTTTAAACCACTTGGTTTGTAGTGATTTATTATGGCAGCAGTAAGAAACTAAAACATCACTCACCAATTTTTTGTGAACTCATAAAATCTGCATGCAATTCAAAAAATCAAGACATGATAAATTTTCTAAAGTGCTCCTTGAATTTATGGTATTTCATTCAGATATTTCCATTTGGGTCCATTAAAATTCTCTTGTCTTCTTTTGTTAATATATTTCACCACTGAAAGTGATAATAATATTTTGATTTTTTGTAACTAGTAGTAAAGTTCAAGAATGGAAAAAGGTACAGAGACAAAAATATCAGAAAAATATAGTTAATCTTAATGATTCCAGGATGTTTGAGTGGAAGTTCTCCCTAGAAAGATCAGCACCTTGACTCCCCTGGGGAAGATAATTTCACCTTCCTGCCTCTCCAAGACAACAGAATTACTGAATTTATTGCAATCATAATAAAGGCTCACTGAATCTATACTGTGTATATATTAAAAATAGCTGAATACTTCTGCCAAGGCAGCTAACTCAGTACACGAGTACATTGATTTAGGGCTATAAAATGCAGATGCTGTCACACCTGTAAATGAAGCTTTAACCATATGTTGTGGTGTGTTTATATGCTAATGTCTTCAGAAGTAGCAAAACCCTTTGATACCACCTGGTTGGCCATATTTTCTGAGTTAACTCCAATAAGATGGAATGAAATTATAATATATGAGGTCTGCATCTTTAAACGTCAACAAGAATGCAAATATATTTTTGTGGAGTCAACTCTTAAACCACTTGTAAAATACTTAAGCGACTACAGAGCGAACTGTCCAAATGTAGACAGCCAAAACGGAGAAATTACTTCATTTGAAGCAGTCTAAATAGTTGTAATTTCCATAGAGCAATCTGAAAGTTATCTTTACAGTAAAATAGCAGTGTCTGCTTACTGCTTTGGGTATGCACTGGGGAATGAGAGAAGCAGAAAAAAAAAAAAAAGAAATGTCTTAGAAGAAACAAGAGTATAACATCACCTGCTTTGAACTGAAGACCTTACTATGGCATTTTTTCTCCAATCAAAGGAAAACACAGTGTAAGACTGTGACCTGGTTTGTGGAAATCTTGCTACCCTTAGCTTACTCTTGCATGCTGTATGCCAAGTCACTTCAGTCGTGTCTGATACTCTTTGTGACCCCATGGACTGTAGCCTGCCAGGCTCCTCTGTCCATGGGATTCTCCAGGCAAGAATACTGGAGTGGATTGCAATGCCCTCCTCCCTCCAGGGGATCTTCCTGACCCAGGAATCAAACAAACAAGCGTCTCTTAGGTCTCCTGCAGTGGCAAGTGGGTTCTTTACCCATTAGCGCCACCTGGGAAGCCCTTGGCTTACTCGGACAAATGTATATGACAACCATAAAATTCATATCTTAAGTAAGCATATATTAACTACCATGGTCTAAATAAATAAACACATAATGGACTACATTATCTGTCTTTTCTATAAAAGTGCAGGTTGTTGCTGAGGATTCAAATTTGTATTTCTTTTTCTCCTCCAACATATATAACTTTGATCAGTTATAAAACATTTTGGAAATATCAATATTACTGGAAAATAGAAATGAAAAGTTTTCCCAAGGGAATATTTATGTTTGTTTCTGCATCTCTGTATTGTGCCTTTTTTGAGAGGTTAATGAGAGAAGAATAAAGTGAAAGACTGACCTAAGACTTTATTGTGTGACAGTAAGAAGCCACTATGGACCCAGAGGTTTGTTTGAAGGAAGGAAAAAGGTAGCTGATTAAATGAGGGCAAGAATAGAACCTAGTCCTATGAAATGGGTCAGAATTATGAACAAATTTCAGAGAAAAGCTATACAATGGTTCAAAAGTCACTTGGGACTCAAGGTCATTCTCAACACCCTCCAAGCATCATACACGATTAGCTGGACAGATTTCTCAAGAGCTCATCAACTTGCTTAGAAGAAAGCACTGACCTTCTTCCTGATTCCCCTTTGCTGTGACTGCCACAGAAATGCATGTAGACCTGAACTTGAGATCAGAGCCCATCTGCAGCAGAAGTCACTGTTATTTGAGAAGGACCAAGGATGCAATATCAAGAAAACTAAGATCATGGCATCTGGTCCCATCACTTCATGGCAAATAGATGGGGAAACAGTGGAAACAGTGACAGACTTTATTTTGGGGGGCTCCAAAATCACAGCAGATAGTGATTGCAGCCATGAAATTAAAAGACGCTTAAAGTTATGACCAATATAGACAGCATATTAAAAAGCCAGAGACCTTATTTTACCAACAAAGGTCCGTCTAGTCAAAGCTATGGTTTTTCCAGTAGTCATGTATGGATGTGAGAGCTGGACTATAAAGAAAGCCAAGTGCTGAAGAAATGATGCTTTTGAACTGTGGTGTTGGAGAAGATTCTTGAGAGTCCTTTGGACAGCAGGGAGATCAAACCAGTCAATCCTAAAGGAAGTCAGTCCTGAATATTCATTGGAAGGACTGATGTTGAAGCTGAAACTCCAATACTTTGGCCACCTGATACAAACTGAGTCATTTGAAAAGACTGTGATGCTGGGAAAGATTGAAGGCGGGAGGAGAAAGGAACGGCAGAGGATGAGATGGTTGGAAAGCATCACCAACTCAATGGACATGAGTTTGAGTAAACTCTGGAAGTTGGTGATGGACGGGGAGGCCTGGTGTGCTGCAGTCTATGAGCTCTCAAAGAGTCGGACACGACTGAGCGACTGAACCGAACTGAACTGAAGGATGCAGAAAGAGGGCAAGCGATGACAAGTTGGAGTTTTACTGCTTAAAGTGCAGAGTTTTTATCTTCTCCAAGCTTCCACACAGAGACTGAGATAAGATGCTTACAGTCTCACTAATGAAGTCTTCCAGTGGAACCTTGATTCATGCAAGCCTGTATTGATTCTTCTATTGGTCTCCAAGTTTGGACCAAAACATTGCCTTTTAAGTAACTAGTTTGACGAGGTGACTAAGTGTCCCTAAGTTCTGGCCAACGATAATTGAGAGGAAATGATTCAGCCACATTTCAGGATGTGTTTTCAGTGCAGATGCTGTCCATTTTCCTCACCTCCTCCTCTGAGCTGCTGGACACGGGAAGCTGGTGCTGTGTCACATTGATGATGCAGAAAGAGGTGAAGCACTTCACAGGACAGAGTCTGGGTCCCAGGATGACTGGGTAGATGCATACAGCAGTCTTTGACCACCCCTGAGTTGTTACAGGGTTAAGTCACAGCCACGGGGTCTCCTCTACACAAAGCAAAATCTATATTGTAACTAACAGCATGGATTCAAAAATGGTAGGTTTTCTGGTAGGACTGAAGGACAAGATGTCCAGGAAATGTAGTTGGAATGAAAGAGTGAGGCCAGAAAGTGAGGCCCTGGGGAATCTAGGCTGAAAAGGGTCACTTCTCTGCAGGGCAAGGCCACAGAGTCCTTTCTAAAGAAGTAAGACATGGTCAAATATGTACATTAGAAAGAAAAGCAAAGTGTGTAGAAGAGACTTAAGGGACAAACACTGGACACAAAAACAATGAACTCTGTTGTCATAAAAGTCTGACATGTCTCGTGGCAGCAACAGGAAGAACAGGAATGAGGAGAAATCTTCCAATTTGGAGACAGAAGCTATGAAATTGTGAAAGTATTTAAACTAGTCAGAGAGGGGTGTTTGTGAGCAAGATGTAAATAATTACTGCAGTCAAAATCAATCTTAATCCAGTGAAGTAATAGGAAAGAGTACTGTTTTAGTTGTGTTGCTTGGCAGTGGGTTATAAAGATTCCTTTTTCAGTGTGTTAAACTCTAATCAAGTTTAAGAGACCATTGGAAACACAAGGAAAAACACACCATTGGAAAACTTCCTTCTGCTTCAAAACTGTTTGGACCTTGAGATCTTTTCAAGATTTGGTCATATTGAGGTTCCATTAGCAAGATAATATGGCAATTGACTTTTCATACCCTTCAACTCTATTGGATAAACTTATTTGTAGTAGAAAATTCAGTTTGCTCCCATAATTTTTTCTGGCAGCACTGCGTGGCTTGTGGGATCTCAGTTCCCTGACCAGTGATCAAACACAGGTCCACCACAGTGAAAGCCCAAGTCTTAACCACTGGACCAGGGGATTCTCTGTTCCCATAATTATTCATTTAATCAAATACATTATCTTCATAGTTTTCCAGATGAAAAGACTAATGCCAAAAGAAAATTGTATTCGGATGTCGACAGTAAGGCTGAGGCACTGTGGTGAATGACACTTTTGAAGAGAACCCTAAAGAGTTTCATGAATCCATTTCCTTTGCACGTTCTTGCATTTCAGATAAGGAAACGATTCAAACACCAACTGTAAATAATATTTAAGGGAAGTAGTTAAGTGCTCAGTGATCTCTGTTAGCAGTTAGACCTATGTTTTTAAGACACATTCACTCTTCAGGCTCCAGAGCAGTAAATTAAAATCTTTTTTCAATGGTGTGAAAGAGCAAAATAAATTTAATGAACAAACAACATCAGAGAATGATTAAACACTGGAGTTATGCACTCAATCTCAGATCTTGTAGAACACATGAGACTAGGCAGATCTCTCTTTCTGCCTGAATCTTCTCACTCAGAGAATAAGGGAAACAAACCTACGTCAAGCCTTCTCTAAGGAAAAAAGAGGACAGCAACTGGCAGTAGATCTTAAATATATTTAGATCTCCCAGTCTCACTTTAAAAAAGAAACTGTAAATATGATTAAAAAAGAATACACAAGAAGATACCACATAAAGTGATATCATATGATATTTGTCTTTGTCTGACTTATTTAGCAAATAATTCCATTTGCATTATTTGTTGTTGCAAATGGCATTATTTCTGATGGCTGAGTAATAGTCAGCAAACTATTATATATAGGATGGATAAACCACAAGTTGCTAAGGCATAGCACAGGAAATTATTTTCAAATCCTGTGATAAACCATAATGGAAAAGAATATGAAAAGGTACATAGATGTATATGTATGACTGAGTCACTTTGCTATACAAAAGAAATTAACATTGTAAATCAACTATACTTCAATAATTTTTTAAAAAAAGAATATGTAGGGAAAAAATGTGTCTTTAAATGCTAATGACCCACCTACCTAATAGTTTATAGCTTTTATTCATTTATTTATTCACAAAGCACAATGTTTAAAATTTTAGAAGGTAACAATCATTATCAGGGACATTATATCAAATCCTTTCCCCCAATTCATCAGAAATAACAGAAAATGCTTCCTAAGTGAATGGGAGAGTTGCTGGTAATTTCTGTGATTTCTGGAACCTATTCCAGGCCCTCAAAGATCTGCATCTGAATTAAATCCTAACTATTGTCCCAGACCCAACATCCTCCCCTCACTGTCCAGGTTCCAGATTATCCCATAGTCCCCTCTTCTGAGGTTACACCTCCTGACGGCTTGTAGTTATTTAGTGATTCACGTACTGTCTTAATCCAAGACCTGCATTTTTGACATTCATTACCTGGTGGCTCAGAAGGTAAATAATCTGTCTGCAATGCAGGAGACTCAGGTTTGATCCCTGGGTCAGAAGATCCCCTGGAGAAGGGAGTGGCTACTCACTCCAGTATTCTTGCCTGGAAAATTCCATGGACAGAGGAGCCTGGCAGTCTATAGTCTATGAGGCCACAAAGAATCGGACATGACTGAGTGACAAACACTTTGACTTTCACCCTATACTAATAGTCAACATTTTAATATTTTACATGCATACAATATCAAAGGGTGTTATTCTTCAATACATTGTAAGATTTGATTAGACAACGTACATGCCACCTCATTCATGCATTTTGTTCTGCAGTCTTCATGGAAACTACCACAATTCCAAGTATGGAGAGAAAGTACTTTTGCTTTGGTGGTTTTATTTGACATTTGATAGGCTTTATTTGACATTTACCTGACACAGCTCTCTAACAGACAACTCCTTGTTTTGTTACCCTTGAGTTCTTTTATAGTTTTTTTACAATAGTAAAACTATATCTCAAGGTAACAGAGGGGACAATGCATCCAACCTGCAGTCATTATATTCAGGGGTAAAGTCTATTTCACAAGAGAGCTTATTTCTTTCAACTTGGGTTAGTTTTCCAAAGGCTTTATTAAAACTAGACTAATGAGTTTTTTAAATTTTCAAATAACTCTACTACAAAAATAATTCCTGGACAGAAGTATCTCACTTAATACGATGGCCTGTAGCTTAAATACAAATTCATAATTGTTGATACTATGAATCAGGGAAATCAAGAAATTTATAGAGCATCTTCAGAACTGACTCACCTGGGACTTTCCTAACAGTCCAGTGGTTAAGGATCTGCATTATGCAGGGGATGTGGGTTTGATCCCTGGTCAGAGATCCAAGATCCAACATGCCATGGAGATCCCACATGCACACCACAACTACTGAACCCATGCACCACAGCTAGACAGTCCATGTGCCACAAGGAAAGAGATCCCATACAATGCAAATGAAATCTGATGCAGTTAAATTTAAAAAAAATTTTTAATTAAAATAAAAAAAGGAAAAAAAAAACAACAACAACAAAAAAAGGAAACTGGCTGTCCTGACTACAGGATCAGTTTCCTTTCTATGCATCTCTGACTTCATCCTACCTTCCAGATATCAAGCCATGATATAAGAAAAGTTGTAGTTTCTCCTGCTTTCAGTTTTAAATTCATCCCGTGTTGTATTACAGGGAGAGTTTGGAAGTGTCAGCTAGATTGCAATGGCCCAAACTTCAATTTTAAGAAGTTAATTACTTAAAAGGAGAGAAGGGCTCACAGAAAGTTTACTCCCTAAGCCTCAAAAGGTGCAGTGTGGTCATAATTCAAGAATTAATTTATATCTCAAATCAATGGTTCAAGTTGCATCCATCTTGTGAGCTGTTTGTATTATTTTAAGTTCACCAGGAAAATTTAATTAACATTAACAAACCTATTCTATTCAAGTAATGTGTCTGGTAATGATAATACTTCAATCTAATTACATTTACCATTAATATATGCTCATTGTAATTTTTTTTTAAGTTTAGAAGAGATAAATCAACTAGTAAAAAATAAAATCTCTCACAATTGCATCACGGATGCAAAGCAGCTCTCACTGTAGGAAGATATACTTGGTGTATACCTTCCAAAGACAGTTGATCAATGCAATAGACATTTTTGCACATGTATTTTTATAGATAGAATTTGTATTTTATAGATAGAATTCTATAGATAGAATTTTGTAGATAGAACTGTAAAAACACACAGTATTTTTATAGAAAGAATCACAACATTTTTATACTGAACATAAAATAAAATATGTGTACTCGTTGTATATAAAATTACATATATTTTCTCAACTGCACAGGAACTTGTCAAGATGATTTGCCATCACTTATTTAATTCATTATTGGTTACTACTATTTTTACTATTGAAAACAATGAACATCCTCTACTTATTTTTGAGCATATATGTGAATATTCCAAGAAAAAATTACTAAATGTGGAATTGCTAGTTTATATGTCACATTTGGACACTTCTAAATCCTTCCAACTGGGCACGAGAACCTGTTCACATGTCTCAACTCTGGATGGCTCCAATCTTTACAATATTGTCAACTAGACAAATTACTCCTGCATTTGCAGGCTATACACATCTCTTATTATTGTTGTATTTCCTTACCTTTAACCAATCCTGCCTCTTTTGTGTTGATTTGTAGGAGTACCCTAGTGACTCAGACGGTAAAGCATCTGACTGCGATGTGGGAGACCTGGGTTTGATCCTTGGGTCGGGAAGATCCCCTGGAGAAGGAAATGGCAACCCACTCCAGTATTCTTGCCTGGAAAATCCCATGGATGGAGGAGCCTAGTAGGCTATAGTCCATGGGGTTGCAAAGAGTCAGACATGACACAGTGACCTCACTTTCACTTTACAAATATTATACACTATGGATATTGATCATTTGTTGATTACATATATTTAAAAATTTCCCAATACTTTGTTTTCAAATGAATAACACAAGATTTTTTAGTTTTATGCCATCAAACCTATTAATACTGTTTCTTTGTGGCTTATGTTCTTTGGATATATACTAAGACAGACCACCTCTATCCCTAGACAATAAATGGACTTTCCTAAATGTTCTTACAGTACATATAAGAAGCAGAGAGCTTATGTTATCTTTCTCAATAGGTATCTAATTGTCCCTAAATCATTAACAGACTAATGTAACTCCTCCCTTCAATAACTGAGCAACTTTCTTTATTGTTAGTGCATAATCACACATATGCATTTTGAGTCTCTGGGCAGAAAAATAAAGAATTATTTTCTCTCATTTTTTGTCTAACCCCATGACCACCACTGTAAAAAAAAAAAAAAAAAAAAAAAGTGTATGTGTGTATTCCTACTTTAAAATATTTCTGGAAAAAACTACTCTTGGGCTAAATAGGTTTATTTTTACTTGTATTTGACAAATCTTTTAAAAGAATACACAAAAAGAACTTTTCTCTAGTGTTTACTTTGCTTTTCCATTATTTGCATAAGATAATGCGAATTGGGGGCAAGGAGGGTGTGAGGGGGGCAGGATTCCTACTACAAGCAGGAACAAAGGCAAGAAGATAACAGATGTTGAGCTCAACATGGCATTATATTAAAAATTTCAGTGACATTCTCTGCCTGGATCAATTTTGCAGAATCTGAAATAGGAAGAACAACTGAACCTCAATGAATATTTTGAGCCTTAAAAGAAGCAATTTTCCCCAAATATAGTAATTTAAATAACCTAAGGAAAAAACTGAAGTTCTGTTTGTAAGTACTGGTTTCATGGCATTTTCAATTCAAGCTTTTAAGTCCCAAAGGCAGACAATCTCCATAGACCAAGACAGCAGCTCTCAAACTTTTGGGGCTCATTAGAGTAGTAAAACATAAGACTGTTTTACAGTCTTAAAGATGATCAAGCACCCAAACAAGCCTTATTTACATGAGTTATACTTAGTCCTGTTTACTATATTTTAAATTAGAATGTTTGAAATTTTGAAAATATTATTAAAAATAAAATGATGTTTGAAATATTTACTTATCAATTAAAACAACAAGCCCACCACAAACTATTATTAACAACAATATCTTTTGTGAAAAATAACTATATTATCCAAAAGAATGAGAAGAGTAGTACTGCTTTCCATTTTTGCAAATCCATTAAATGTTTTTTAAAAAGGACAGCTAGATTCTCATATTTTACTTTGGTGGACATATATTAAGAAAATTTATCTTCACATACATATGTAATAGTTTCAAAAGTGGCAAGTATTTTGACAGCCTTTTCAGATAATTGTGAATATAATTATTTGAAACCACACCAAAAGTTGGCAACATGTAGCTTCTTAAAGGTTAGTTGCTGTGTGGAATCTGAAACCATATAAATGAACTTTTTAGTATTCTGTTCCATCAAGAACTACTGATGTATCTTGGGCTTTGAGTGTCTCTTTCACTCATGCATAATTCTGCAATATTATGCATCAGTCATTTGGAAAATATCTGTTCACTAAGCTAAGCAGAGATTCCAAATGTTGGTACAGCTCATTATACAGCATCAGAATTTTGCATTTCTCAGTATCAGTGCTCATCTTTTCAGAGAAGCCTTTAATTATTGAGGTGACAAACCCACAGTGGCAGATTCAAGTTTTCCAAAATCCTATTTTTAACTTAAAATCTTGAATACTGTCATTGGCACCCCAAATTGTCAGTATTTTGCCTTCAAGTGATTGACTGACTTTGTTCTTTTCCCAAATATGTTGGTGAAATAATCAAATCTAAATAATTACAGGATGTCAATTCCTCCTTCAAATAAAGAGGCAGTTTATGAAGAAAGTAAACAAATAACTAAGCACTTCATACATACTTTCCATCTTGTTTCACAGAATACAAAAAATATTCTATTTAAAGAATCAGATTTAATAAAATCAATAACTTTTACTGCTTTATGATAGATATGATAGAATAAAAACCCTTTTATTTTGTCAGTGTGTGACAGTAATGAACACATGACTTCTCAGTAGGGTTTGGGAGCATAGTCCTGGTTCCTAATGCTTTTGCACCATCAGCTCAAAGCCAACAAAGTGGAACATGATGTTTTAACATTATATAAAATAATTCTGACTTCAAGAACCTACTTATATATCGTCTCAAGAATCCTCAGGGTCTTTAGACACTAGATTAGTGTATAAGACTTCTGGCTTAATACTGAGTTCTGATTACACTAACCTAGGAAATGGCAATCCACTCCAGCATTCTTGCCTGGAAAATCCCATGGATGGAGGAGGCTGATAGGCTACAGTCCATGGGGTCACAAAGAGTCGGACACGACTGAGCAACTTCACTTAAAATGAATGAGTGAACTATATATAAAACAAATAATGACATATTATATAGCATAGGGAATTCTACCCAATACTCTGTAATGGCCTATGAGGGAAAATAAGCTAACAAAGAGTGAATATATATATATATAACTGATCCACTTTGTTGTACATCAGAAGCTAACACATTGTAAATCAATTATACTCCACTATAGATTTTTTTTAATGAATGAACAAATAAATATCAATTCCCCCTGAATCTCCATACCCACAGTAAAACAAAGCAGAAGCTAATCCTAAAAAAAGGGCCACATTACTGTGACATGTCTGCAGTGAGTATTGCTAGTGGAAGCACATTCATCTCTGCTTGTTGTTCTTCATTAGAAAGGTAAGCATCTTCATTGCCTTCATAACCCATTCATAATGTCAGCATTGTTGGCAGGCATCAGCTGCTGTCAGCACCAAGAAAAAGCAGGCAAAACTAGAAAAGAAAAAAAGCACTAGAGAAATAAAGTGGTTCCTAAAATGAAGTTTTTAACTGAACAGAGTCCAAGAGAAAGGCTTTATTCTGTAAGTGAGCAAATTAGTGAATGAATGAACCAAAAGGAATTTTCTAAAAAAGGAGGAGGAAGAGGAAGTGAAGGAGAAAAGAAGGTGATGGAAAAGAAGAGGAAGAGGAAGAAGGAGAAGGAAGGAGGGAGAGGGAAGAGGAAGAGGAGGAGAAGGAAATGAAAAGAAAAAGGAACAACATCTTGCTGGGAATACTTATTGGTTTTGTCCAGTCCCTTCCAAGATACTAGTGGGATATTGTTTCTCTTATAAGAACGATACGTTTCTCTTCTAAGAATCCACCTTGTCAGAAAACATTTTTAAAAGTTTTAGATACTTTGGAAGACACTCCAATGGCATGTCTCTTTTTGATGATCCTCCATATCTTCTGGTACCATGACAGGAGTTCCACTCTCTCTCCTGGTTTTCGTTCCATTGCTTCATTTAAAATGACATGATGAAGCCTAAAACTTGAATACAAATAAGACTTTTTGGTAGGTGCCTTAAAGCATCAAGCCCAGGGAATTGATGAAATTAGATTTCTGCTTCTATTTCCAAGGTTTATTTTTCACATTCCTCACCCCCTAAAATATGATATGCTCAGTTGCTCAGTCATGTCCAACTCTTTGTAGCCCCATGGACTATAGCCCACCAGGCTCCTCATTCCATGGGACTTTCCAGGCAAGAATGCTGGAGTGAGTTGCCATTTCCTACTCTGGGGGATCTTCCCAACCCCGGGATCAAACCCATTGAACCCCCGTCTCCTCCTGCACTGGCGTGTAGATTCTTTACCACTAGTGCCACCTCGGAAGGCCCTCCGAAAAAAAGATGAAAGGAAGAAAAGTTAGGAGATGGGAGAGAAATGAAGGAGGAGGAGAAGGAGAAAGAAGAAGGAGGCGGAAGGAGAGGAGGAGAGGAAACAAAGCAAACAGAGCAGGATAGTGAGATGCCCTCTCTTTCTCATGACAGGGGTGATGTCCTAAGACGTCTTCAGGTTCACAAAATATGTGAGGTGATAAGGAGTTTCACTTTGAGAATAAGTTAAGATTATGTATTTGTAAAAGGATGGGGGAAGGTATATATATATATATACACATACATATATATCATGGTTTCGTATCCTTTTCATTATTTGCTATTTTGCAGAGGAGCAAGATGGTGTTCTCAGTTTAATGGTGAGTTTTAATTTGAGAGTGGAGGTGCTCAGGTGTGTTTATATTCTATCACCTTTGCACTCACTATAGATGTATATCTTGCAATCATTAGAAGGGACTCAGCCCACTGAAATCTTCAAAACTGGATCTGGTCCCATTTTAGAATGAATGAGAAAGGAGGGTCTCTAGATGTCTACTTTGTTTTTTTAAGATTTATTTGTCATTGTGTGAGCTTTCTTTGATTGCGGTGAGCAGGGGCTCCCCTATATTGTGGTGCAGGGGTTTATTTCGGTGGCTTCCCTTACGGTGGAGCACAGGGCGTATGGGCTTCAGTAGCTGCAGGTCATGGGCTCAGTAGTTGTAGCTCCTGGGCTCTAACGCACAGGCTGAATAGCAACTCTTAGCACAGGATTAGCTGCTCTTCAGTATGTGGAATCTTCCCAAACCAGGGATTGAACTTGTGTCTCCTGCATTGGCAGGTGGATTCTTTACCACTGAGCCAACAGGGAAGCCCTAGATGTTTATTTAATACATGCATCTCACAGGCAAGATGAAAGACCCACCATGATAACCCCATTTCTTCAACTATGAAAATGGACCCTGCTCAGCTTGCACCCCAAGGATGCAGAAGTTAACCTCCCCAAGTCTCAGTGACAGTACAGATCACAATCTGACAGTCTCTGCCCTAAGCTCCTGGTCTCCTAAAATACAGTAATTTGCTTTACATTCAGATGTATATTGATTCAATAAGAGTCTTCAGCAAGTAAAACTTTAATCACATATGGGTTTGTGCTTCTAATTTTATTCTCCATAGAACAATATCTTTCCTCAAGGAATGCAGTGGTGAAACAGTTAAACTTGTGCCTTGAACTTAAAGCCTAGAGGTTCGAATATCTCTCAACAAAAAGGAAGCCTTTTCTTTTGATTTGTGGGATGCAATGGTTCTTGGCAGTCCTAGTAATGCATAATCACTAACTCCAATTTAAGGAGTGTCTGTACTATGGTGACTTTGGAAATATTTGCAGATCTCAACAGCCAGTTCTTTGCAATATAAACAATCAATAATCATCTTTACTTGAGTAATGGTCCCAAGACATGCACATTGCTTGACTGCAGGGCTCAGGAACCATAAACATCCTTCTTTATGCTAAAGACACAATGACAGCAGATCTTAACATAAACATGGTGATTCTCTTTTAAGATTTCTGCTTCCTTTATATGAAGATAATGAGAAAGAAGTTTGCATTTACAATTAATCAGTAAATATAAGCTTACCAGCAGTAACTGCCTCCGCTCCACATCAGGTCTCCAGAATATGCAATGCAAGGGTAAAGCATTTTCTATTCTTAAAGAAATTGCGATCTAGTGAGGAACAAATTGACACAAAGCAAATAAAGCTAGCAATTCACTGAGCATCTTCTATAACCAGGCAATTTCCTGGGCACCTGATCAATTTCAGAGTAAGAAAGTGAAAAAGTGAAAAAGTGAAAGTGTAAATTACACAGTCATGCCCGACTCTGCAATGCCATGGACTGTAGCACACCAGGCTCCTCTGTTCATGGGATTCTCCGGGCAAGAATACTGCAGTCAGTAGCCATTCCTTTCTCCAGGGGATCTTTCCAACCCAGGGATGGACCCCGGTTCTCCTACATTGCAGGCGCATTCTTTATCATCTGAGCCATTCTATACAAATTCTGGTTTTTCTGTAAAGGGTGGAGCTACTCAACTAAACCAGTTCATTTTTCTGGGATGAATTTCTCCAAGGGTTAAAAATTGTTAAATAAGTGATAGTAAATCTATTCCAGTACTGATGAGTTTATAATTTCACACTATGAATACATCAGTTCCCTAAAGTTCTACAGACCTAGGGGACAATGAGGATTATAATTACCAGAAAGGCTGCAGAGTAGATGAGAACTTGACTTTTGTGTTGAAGGATGTATATATGTGTGTGTGTGTGTGTATTTATCTTTTAAATATATGTGTAAATACATATACTGCATATATATAAGTATATATTTATCTTTTAATTATATGTAAATATATGCATGTGGCTAAGTCGCTTCAGTCGTAACCAATTTTGCAACCCTATGGACTGTAGCCCTCCAGGCTCCTCTGTACATGGGATTCTCCATGCAAGAATACTGAAGTGGGTTGGATCTTCCCAACCCAGGGATCAAAACTGCATCGCTTACATCACCTGCATTGATAGGCAAGTTCTTTACCACTAGTGCCACCTGAGAAGCCCATGTAAATATATATATTATCTTTTAAATATAATATACCTTTTAAAATATATATATATGTACACATGTACAGAGAAAGATTTTTCCTCGACTTTACTGATGTGTGATTGACAAATAACAATTGTCTATATTTAGTTTACAGGAAGTTCTTGAACAGTCAGAGGAAAACCTGAAGGTTCATCACACAGGAAGTGCACAGGAATTTTAAAACAGCTTTAGATGTTCACAAAGCCCCTTCCAAGATTGCAGAGCCCTTGATGGCAGTTTCTTATCCCTTAACATGATGTCTGTTGCATAAGAAGTGCTGAAAATATTTTTAGAAGAAAAGGGAAAACAGATAATATGGACTAGAGCAGAGAATTCATTCCCCGAGATGTGGAGGGAGGAAGTCATAAATTTGGAGGAGTTGATACATGACAAAATGATAACAGATAATTTCCCAGAGAGAACAACAAAAACAAAGATCAGGCATCTCTGTCTTGTAAACCAGAGTCAAACCCTACGGCTTCCTCCCAATAACAGTACATGCTGCCTGCATGATGACTTCCCTTTGCCCCCTTCACCAACTTTGCTCCCCAAAATCCAGTTCCTTGCACAGCCCTGCTTGTGTCCTTGCTCTGGTTTAAAATTTGAAATTCCCGTTCAGTCAGAACTCAACTCAGTCTTCATTTTGGTTGGAGATTTCAGATCTCAGCTTTCTACCCAGGGCTCAGAGCAGGACAGGTACTGCACCCCCAAATAACCCTGCAGCCAGCAGCCGAGCTTGTGCCAGCAGCCACCGCTCCAGGTGACTTCCCACACTGCTGGTCCGGTTCCAGTCCTGAGCTAACCTGACAAGTCTTCTGCGGGACTCTGTATGTGCCCCACCCCCACCGCCGGCCCAGAACAGCCATCCCTTGGACTTCCTGTCACATCTTTCATTGAATACCTTCTACACACACACTAGGTACGTGTCTGGGCACCTTACTAATGTAAGAATCAGGAGATATGACTATAAGCTCTTTCTTTCATATACTCAAAACAAGGCTATTTCCCTATTTCATCAATCACAAAGATCTCTCCACTTTCTATAGATCCATGTATGAGACGTATGAAGGGACACAGTTTCCCATTTTCAAGTCTTCAGTGTGTTTGTCTTCTGTCTTATGTGCTGGGAGAAGATTACTTTGAGTTCCTTCCTTCAGAGAACCTGGCACAAAGGCCCAGGAAATACCCCCACAAAGTATGTGCTGATTATGAAGAGCATGGGGCATTCTGACAGAAGCTTACCTGATGAGTCCCAAGTGTTACAGACATTCATCTTTACCTAGATGAGGCAAAATAAAAGGAGTAGCCAAGAAAAATGCTCTTACTGGCTAATGAAAAATGAATTAAATCATAATTAATATAATTGCAAATTAAATTGTTAAAAAGGTAGCTTTCAATTTTGACCACTAGTTTTATAATAAGAATATAAAAATCCAAAGTGAAGTAGAGAGAAAATGAAAAATGAGAATTTAAACTTAATATATTTTTATACTGAGTCTGAGAACATGTTTTCCTGAATGAAGCACTTAAGGAAACAGTAAAGATCAAGAATGATACCCACTAAGTCTTTCTAAAGATACAAACCAGTCCGAAGCTCAGAAGTGAAAATCCCTACATAAGTATAAAAGAAAACCTATGAATTATAGATAACATCATCTTAATTTTAATACTTGATCTTACAGAGTACCTAATAAGATATGCAGCCCACAGCCACTTTGTTGTTCAGTTGCCAAGTCGTGTCCAACTCTCTGTCACCCCTTGGACCATAGCCTGCCAGGCTCCTCT